>NC_048424.1:22188474-22230326 GCF_013103735.1 Etheostoma cragini
GTTGAAATTGCAAAGACTATTTATAAAAAAAAAAAAAAAAAAAAAAAAGGGGAGCTCTAGTAAAAAGCCAGTATGGTATGAGCATGAACAGGGACACAACTAAAAAGCAACTTATCATTTGCTTTCCTCGGTCTAGACCAAATAAATCACACGTATGTGTGAAAGTGGTCAGATTTGAGCTCCAGGCACCTTGCAGTTGTTTGACGTGCTGATCATCATCTTCAACTGCATTGGTGATTGAAAATAGGTGTCATTTTGCTGGGATTTGTTATTGTGCTTTTCATTGGATCTTTAAATATGTTAACACTACAGTCCTTCCCTTAAAGGTCCAGTGGCATGAAGATTTCACTTTGAGGTTTTAACGTTAATATGCATTCCTCCAGCCTGCCTATGGCCCCCCCAGTGGCTAGAAATGGTGATAGGTGTAAACCGAGACCTGGGTATCCTGCTCTGCCTTTGAGAAAATGAAAGCTCAGACCACTAAGGTCTATATAAAAGAGACTAGATACAGTATTAGGAACCACTGAAGTCTATATAAAAACATCCCAAGAGCAGCATGTTATGGGACCTTTAAGAGGATGGTGATATCTTACAGCATGATAAAATGTTTCTGTTAAGGGAAATGGCTGTGGTTAAAATGTGTGGCTACCTCTTTGAACTGAATGGGTTTTCTTCTGCTTACAGATCACAGAGCAGATCAAAACTCTTCTTGAAGAGAAACTCCAGCCTTACAAAATGGAGATTGCCAAGGATGGTGCGAAGGCAGTGATGTTGGTGTCTGAATTTAAGGCCTCCATTTACACTCATGCCATGGTACTTATTTAGTTAATCATCAATGTGTTCTGTTAAGTGGCTTTGTGTAACACGTAGCCTGTTTTTATCAGTCACTCATCCATTCTTCCTGTCAGCATTAGTAATCACTGGCACACTGCCTGTTGAAAGATGGGCCTGTTTGGAACAGACGTGTTGCTTGGCCTGAGGTTTTAGTGCTTGTAGAATTCTCCAAAAGCAAATTGTATCCTAAACTTACTTACAGAAGGACCCCGAACCACTTCTTATGCAACTCCACTGTATAGCCTCCTACTAACTTACTGACTTACCTGACCGATTCAGAATGAAATCCCAAAATATCACTATGAAAATGTGGAGTAATCGGACATTTGCGTCATTGCCTCATGGCAGTGCGCTACCCAGCGCGTGCGTGTGGGTGATGTATGGATTTGATTTGCAGGAGTATTTTAGCAAGGGTAATGTTATTGTTCTAAGTTAGCAGTAGACTTCATTAACCCGACCCAGTGTGAGTCTAATGAAAACTGCTGTGTCTGCTCGGTTCAGCTCTGAGATTATCTCACCATGCGCAGTGCTGTGAAGGAATAATCTCTGAGGTTATGTTCTAACTCTGTGAATGTAAGCTGCAGCTCATAGCAAATTATTACAATAATTTGTCTGGCTTTCTGATATTTATCAGTTTTTATTGAATTTCCTCTCAGCAAAATAATAGACACCAACATTTATTCCACACACCGGTTACGATATTCCTTTCAGCTTGTGCTCCAGGAAAGTGAAGAAAAGCTAGTTTGGTGTATCCAGTTATGTAACGTTGAAAGCAGGAATAGAGTCAAAGGTGATAACACATGCATAATAATACGTCTCGCTTAATTTGATGGATATAAGTGGTTCACATCACGCTGACTTATATAAGATTGAATATTTTAAGGATTGCTGTTCACTTCTATCTTCAAATAACTCAAACCCTCCTCACCTGTCACCTGCCAGGCTCTTATTCGCTGTGCTGAAGATGTGATCCACACAGTATCGGAGATCCGGTTGCTTGATGGTCAGACCAGGGAGCGCTGGGTGTTGGATCTGGAGAGGCTGAAGGAGAAACTCCACTCTGCTGTGCACTTCATTCTCCAAACCCTCCGGGCAGTTTCCAGCTACCATCATTACTACAGCAAGGCGAGTTCTCAACATTTGAAAGTGGTCACGCTCAGTGCTCGTTTCTATGGTGTCGTGCTATAGTCTAGAGCCGGGGGTCAAACTCACCTTCCTTAAGGGCCACACTAGAAAATGAATCACATCAAGGGCCAGTCAGTTTATGGCTTTTATGTCATGGGAACAGTACAATATATTTGACTCTATTATGTCTCATAGTCTCAGTTGGTTTGGTCAACAAAAATGTCCAAGAAAATGCCAGAAACATTTGGAAAAAGCTTCAAAAAAACAAAATAAAGTCACAAAGTAGGGGGACCAAAATGTATTGTGGACCTAAAGTTATATAGGGGCCGGATTTGGCCTGCGGGCCTTGCCACGTGTTCTAGAGGGATCTCTCATTAACTGCAGAGTATGGCACTGTAAAGCCCAGTTTGACAAATGTTTATTTTTCACAGGCCTTTACATTCTAAAACTTTAACGTTTAGGGCAGGACGCCCTTCTTCAGCCTTTTTTTTTTTATTATTTTTTATCTGCATTAAAGATCTAGGCCCCAGTCTTTCAAGTTCCAATGTGAGTTTAGCATGTTAACTAACTTAAATAACTTCTATTAACCCTCATGTTGTCCTCGGGTCACATTTGACCCGTTTGGAGTTACGTTTTATTTATTTTGGCTCAAAAAATGGGCCGTCGAAATAAGCGCTGAAAATGTCAACAAGAAAAATATCAAAAGGCCCCCGCAATACTGAAAAGGGGACAAAAATGTTGGAAAGACAATACTAATGTTGAAAAAAAGTGACCAAAATGGGTTTTTTCACGGTCGACTGGAAGACAACACAAGGGTTAAGCACCCTATTCTCCAACATGAGGATGTGCAACTTTTTATCTCCAAAACTGACTGAAGAAAATGCTTAAAAATAAGTTGACAGTGGTGTCTTAGCGTCAAACGTGCACCACCTCACCCATTACCCTCAACCTCCCTGTAATTGAAATCGTGAACACGTTTCCTGTTCCTCTTCCAGGCCAGCAGCTGGTACAGGCTGGTCCTCTGTGAGAACTTCCTCCAGGAACTCCTGTCAGGTGTTAGCGGAGACGACGTTTCCAAACAGACCAGGAACTGGGGGACGATCCCTGCATGGAGGTACAAGATGTCTGCTTTTCTGAAGAAGAATCCCCCTCCAGATATGGAGGAGCTGGTTCATCTGGCTCATCTGTCTCAGGCCATCCTAGATGGCGATGTCCAGGAGGCGGGCAAGCAGATGTCTCACCGGTGAGAGAGGGTTGATTTTCATGTCACGAGGTTATAAAGGGAAAACTATGGCTGCGTTAGACCTCTTACAGTAGTTTCTTGTATAAAAAATATTAGTACGTTTGAGATTGTAATGTTACATGGCCAGTTATTATCTTATTTTATTTATCAGGTGCATGACTTTGAGGAAACTTCTAATTTCTTCGGGACCTGTGGCTGTCGGTCCCCTCCAGCTGGCCTTACAGTGGCAGTATGAGTTTTTGCGTAGCAGCCATGCCAATTCCTCTGCGGACAGCGCTACAAACGGAACAGTTGAAGATGTTCAAGACCTCAATACATGTGAAGGTGCTAAGGAAGCAGCCCATCTTCTCGGAAAGTCTCCATCCACTGCGGTTCCTCGGATGGTGTCGTCTGAAGGCAAACCCCCCTCCCTCAGCTCATTTGACTCAGGCTTCGATGGAGCCGGGGGCAGCCAGCTGGAGACCTGTGGAGGGAGGGAAGGATTAGAAGGTCCTCTGTTCAGATTGGCTGGGACCAGGGACTCTGTAAGAACTGCCACGACCCAGCCTCTAACGGACAATATCTCAGATTGTGAAGATCAGAGAGAGGAGTTTGGCTCTGTGGGAAACTCCTCCATGGCCTGCATCCAACTCATCCCTAAAGGAACCGTGGAATCTCTAAACTTAGAGATCAAAGTGAAGCGTTCAGCCGCGCGACCCAATAATCCTTGGCTAAGCTTGCCGGTAGACGATCTGGAAAAATCGTACACAGTTACCATCACGCAGAACCAAACGCCGCAAAAGAGAGACGGACAATTCCAAGATCCCTCTGGCCCCAACCAGTCCAACAAGTCTCCAGATCCACCCACACAGACTGACGGGTTGAGCAGTACGCAGCCCAGAGGACCACAGAGCAGGAGACGGACACTGCATAAACAAAGCACTTTGGAGGATCCTCAACTAAGTCCCATTTGCAACATCCTCTCCAGCACTATTACAGATGAAAGGGACAAGTCCATCTGCACCACAGAGGGGAGTCCCACTCTTCTCTGGGATTCTTATGACCTCCATGACCAGGAACCGGATGCTGTCGATGGGTAATGCATCTGTTTCAGAAGACGCATTCAGTTTGGCCTAACATTTATTTTTAACACAAATCAATGTCCTTTTGACAAAACATCCGTTGTAGAAGGGTTAGTATCTCTACTGCCTCAGTGAGGAACGGGCTAACTGTTACTATAAGGGTCGGGTTTTACAGTGGTCACAGACAGCCTTACCTTCTTAACCACAAATGTTCCACATAGAGCTGGACTGATCAGTTGATTAAACTATTTTGTGTCTGTGTGTGGACTTTGTGAAAGTAAACTAAATTTGAGGTGTGGAAAGAAAAGACATGTGGGATGTCATCTTGGACATCATTTTTCTGACATCTGAACATTTTAGACTCCACTTTTATAAGGAACACGGCTTACCGGTATGTTGGACAAACGTAACTCTATACTGGAGGAGTTTGTTTGGAGATGTTGGACTGTAAGCGTGCCCAAATCCAGTGTTAAGACTAGGACAGAGCTGCTAACATTAGCCCTGATAGCATCCAGGACCAGCTTCCACTTAACAGTTGGCTGATGGGATGCTTCCCGCTGGCCTCAGCCCAAGTAATGATTAATCGTTTATATAATGTAAAGTATTATTAAAGCAGATGAACACAGTTTAATATCTCTTACAATGTTGCTCTTAGCTTTTTCTGCTTTCAAAAAGCTGTTAAACGACTTGGGAGTATAGCTTCTATTAATCTGGGGCAACATGCACCCCCCCTTTTGACATTTGCTAAATCTACAGCTTGACAGACCTGCTGTAGTTGATAGACCTTTTGCATAGCAGATTTTTTTTTATTTCTAATTTGTTGAATGGGGATGTGCTGAAAGATTGGTTTGGTTCAAAGAAATCACCAATTTGCATTTTTGCTGTACTTGTTTTTTTTTTTCCCAGTGTGTTTGATATTTCCCTGAATGACTGGGATGTGAAAGAGCAGGAGGATTTGAGGGAAGTGGAAAAGATCCTGGACAGGGCTGATAAAATACTAGAGGTAAGTGATGCCCCGTTGAAGTAAAGGGGTGGATGATTGCTGCCGTTAAGGGCTGCAACTAGTCATCATTTTCACTTTATGAAATGTCCCAATATACCGTCTGATGCCCATCACATGTTAAGAGCCCATTGATATTGTCATTTCTTAGTTGATCAGAAGCTGTGCTCAACAGGTGAATACACGTCTGTCTCTACAGAAAGAAGAAACAGTTCTGGCTCAGGAGGCTGTGCTAGATGCCCTGCTGAGGTCTGAGGACCGGCAGAATCAGTGGCCGTTGTGGGACAGTGAGGACCATCTCTGTGTGGTACGTTAAGCTAATGGCAGATCAAATCGGGGATGTGTACTAGGGTTGAACGATTGTTGGGCTATTTATATATTTATCTCTAGCCGATCTATCCAGTATGTGTACCTGTGCAGCTTGTCGGCTACTGTGACTAAAGAACAAATGTCTACCCTTGTTAAACTACAGCTGATAACATCCAGTGTAAACCTGCAGTGTTTGTTCATCGTGCTTTATCTTCTTATGTTCCTTTTTAAAGATGTCCTCTAGTGAGCTGGCTGAAGCCGGCATTCTTGGCCTCGAGGATTACCTTGACCCTGCAGAATCTGACAACCTAAGTGGACCTAGATCAACTGGATCTGTGGGTGAAACTAAGGCCTCTGAAGATGGAGGGCGCTGTGCTGAAGCTGCCACAGGAGCAGAAATGGTAGAGTTTCACAGCTGGCCGGACCTGCTGACGGAGCTAAGAAAAGTCCACGTCCTGGATGAACTGATCGTGGAGGAGAACCTGAAGATCCACCAGCTCCGATGCTGCGAAGAAAACCCCAAAGAGGAACTCTGTGTGAGCAAACCTGGGGATTTAGAGGGACCGTCGAGTACGAGCAAAGAGAGGGAGTCGTTTCGGTTCCAACTGGAAAAGGAGAAAAGGGAAGTGGAGAAGCTTGAGAAGAGTTTGAATGCTGAGCGTAAAATGAAGAAGCACAAGGACGCAGCTAAAAAGGTTGTAAAATGTTCAATTATGGAGAAGGCTAGAAGTGAGAATAAGAAGGACCCAGCCCTCTGTGATGAGCTTTTATCAACGTCTTTGGTCCTGAACCATGCTCAGGATTCCTGTAAAACTGAAAATATAAAAGTATTGGGTTCTGATACAAAAGCGGCTACGCCACAAGACCTGGTACAACTTCCAGATTCCCAGTGTCAAGATGATTGCTCTGGAGCCGAGCCATCAGTATTTAACAGTGCTACCTTTAATAATACCTGTGATTTAAAGGAACCTCCTGAAGAGTTGGGGATCCAACCTGAGGGATGCATCCATGGGAAAAATATGGACGGATCTTGTGAAAATGCTTCAACCTCGGAAATGAGGCCAGAAGATGGAGTCTTTGACCCAGGCAGAAATTCGCACCTCCCTCTTGCACTCAAGCAGAGAAAGGCTTTGCTCCCTGTGAATGGCGACCTCGCTGAACACAAGCTCCCTCATTCCACAGAGCTGCAGGATCCCGCTCGGTCCTCAGTTTCACAAGATCCGGGTTTTGTGCAATGTGATCTTCAAGATAAACAACATGAAGTGCTGCCAGAGACTGTGAATGCAGCCATCAGTCACACCTTGGTTGTCAGTCCAAATGGGGAGGAACACAGCAACAACAACAATAACAACCATGCACTTACTGAGAAATACAAGGTGTCATCAGACCACTTGTCTGAAATAAGCACTAAAGATGAAGATGATACACCTGTGGTAGCTGCTTGTTTGGAACAGCCACATTTACACCCGGCTAAGGAAGGCCAGACTGTATCTCCTGCAGATGAGTGCCCACCTCAGCCGACCACACCTCAGCCGTGTCCTGGCCAGCCTCTGGAGTTTGACCCCGGGGGCAGAGATGAGCAGAACGAATACTTGCCTGTTCAGAGCTCTGAGGCCATGAGGATATCTGGCTCTGGGTCACCTGGGATTCAGGCCCAGCTTAACAGCAACATGAGAGAGGTACACTCTACTGTAAAACCATGGGGGTGGGGGGGTGGGAGGAAACATTATTCCAAAAAAACGATATTCCGACTATGCTGTTGACATGGCTAATGAAAGTGAATATCTGACTAATAATCCCATTAACATGTAGTCGTGCTATCTATCTATCTATCTATCTATCTATCGCCAGATAAAATGTGGATTTCTCCGAATGCAACGTAACAGGGAGGAGAGTAAAGATGGAAAGCTCCTACAGCTTAGTTCCATATAAATGTATGGATAATTATTTGTTTTGTCATTAATGAAAAACAATATTGACCTTGTAGTCAATAGACTTATTTTCTTATTTCCTCCTATGGCGTCCGTTCATTCGCATTTAAAGGTCCAGAAAAACCAGCAGCTGAAGTGAGTTGTTCAAAACCTTTTTTAGTAAACTCTGTGAAGAAGATGTTCTCCATGCTCAGTTCATGTGTAGAGGCCCTGGTGATGCTTGAAGTCTCATGTTGTGTTGAGCCTTCGTAGTGTTTTAAAAAGTGACATTGATGCTATCACAGCAGTACCCCTAGATCTCCATTCAAAAGGCCATTTGGCGCAAAAACACAAATACGGTAAATCTGCGTGGTGCTTACATCCTAATAATGCTTTTGATTTACTGTGGTAGATTCACAAAAATACCCTAGGTTGCATTTTGACAAGAGTTACACTTTAATCAAATGTCTTGTTTTGCCCACAACTCAAAGATATGCAGTTCACTATTATAAAGAAGTAAAACTAGAACATTTTTACATAAAAGAAGCTGGAATCAAATAAATATTTACTTAATAACACACCAATGAATCGCTTGTTAAAATAGTTGGTGAGTAATTTAATAGTGGACAACTAATGGATTTAATCTTTGCAGCTTTGCAGGAAAAAGACATTTTTTTCCACTTTAGACCGAGCCAGGCTAGCTGTTTGGCCCTGCTGTAAGTATGCATGCTAGGCTAACCACATCCTGACTCCTTACCAAGTTAACTCATGACCACCTAACAGTCAGGGGCCTGTTAAAACCAGATTGTGCATGAAGGAGAGTTGCCTCACACGGGTAGCATCCTCAGTTATTGTTTATTTGATTCAAATGGATTTATTTTTCTTAATATGATTGCAGATGACAGATTTCAAGACCCCCATAGTACTGGATACAGGCTCTGGTTTGATGAAAGCAGGATTTGCAGATCAAGACCTCCCAAACATCATATTCCCAACAATTATTGGGATGCCAAAATACGAGGTACTGGAATATACTTGGTGTATGACTTCATATGATCTGCAAGAAATGCATTGTGATAGTGACGTGGCCTTGCTTCTAGTCAGCCTTTCTGATTTAGAAGGTTTGCTTTTTGTCTTTGCAGGAAATAATGAATGGGAACCTTGAAAGGGAGACCTACATCGGACATGAAGCTCAACACATGAGGGGGGTCCTGGCTCTGAAGCATCCCATAAAGAACGGGATCATTCGGAACTGGGACGAAATGGAAAAGGTAAGTAGGAATGCATGTGCCTGATTGTGATGTCACTGGGTGTTGGTACTAGGGTGTTATTTATAAGAGGGGGGATAGAAACACACAGTTTTTCTATTCATATAGTATGAATAGAAAAGTTCCAGGAAAGCTAGTATATGTTTTGATATGAGTGTATTGTGGTGGTCATGAATGTCATTTTTACCAGATTTTTCTTTAGACAATGCTCTATCTATACAATGCAGTGTGCAGGTTTTTATTTTTTTTATTTTTTACTGAACCTTCCTATGAGGTATTAATGTATGCCCTTGTGTTCTTATCCCATATGTCACACTAATTCTAAGCATGATTTGATATGTAGTGTGTTCATGCAGGATAAATGACAAAACTAAGCATAGATGCCAAAGTTATGTACTGAGTGGTGGTCGTACAGCTCCAGAAAGATCAAAGCAGTCCATCTTTAGTCAGATTACATTTAGTTCTCTCAGCATCAAATGTAATGGGCATTTTGAAGTTGCCGTTTGACATTCCTCGGTGCATGTACAGTTTAATTGTTGGCACAATAGGGTTACAAAGACCATATAATATGACAATAAGTTTGTATAATCATCTTATAGTATAATGTATCACAATGTGCTCCTGCATCAAGGCATTGGATCTACAGGTTTGATTGTGGATACCAACCTCCAAACTGAAATCAAACAGCACTTTGGATGCAAATAGTTTAACAAAGAAACTGAAGCAAAAACGTTCTAAATAGGGCTGCACAACTAATCGCAATGTTATGAAATCACAATATGGACTGGTGCAATATCCAAATCGTTAAAGGCAAAATATGTGTCCCATCATTCTGAATGAAGTCTTGTGGCGCTGCAGAGACGTCCCGGCCTACAGACTAATGAAAACCTATTTTCTTGGTACAGATCAATTAATCAGATTAATTAATAAACAGATTAATCCTGTTTGTTTTGGGCGTAACCTGCAATAAACCAATCGGTGTCCTCTCCCATTCTCTAAAAATGTCAGGCCCGTTTGGACCTTGCTGTTATAGTGGCGGATTTGCTGAGCAGGAAGGAGAGATTTTCAGGAGAAGACATTGATCTGCTGGTGCGTGAAGTGAAAGGGTGCAGGCAGATCATAGAATACCATTTCACATTGTAATTGTTTTAATTTTTAACCTTTTGCACGTGTGTAGCACATTTTACGTATGTGCTGTTAAAATACTGTTACTGATTTTAGAACAGTTTTTTTTCACTTTATGCTGCCTCAAGATGGCAATACTCCCATGCTGGAGCTGGTGCACCTGCGACAGTGAAGATGGATCAGCTGTACAGTGACAGTAACTTAGGATAATTCTTTAACGTTGGTCTTTTTTTTGGCATGCCCTCCTCTCCCATAATGAGCAGGTAACGAGCAGCGGGGTTATGATATGCCAGAAATATGGCCTTTTTAAAATAGGTGATTTAGTTCCGTTTGTCCTATTTCTTATATTCTATTATTAACCGTTGACCACTCCTATATATCTGGTTTGTAATTGATATAATACTAATTTGGAAATGCTGAATCCATCACTCATAAAGTAGGAAAATTAAAAAAATTCACATTATAGATGAGCTTATTAATAAAGAATGAATAATTTGTAACTGTGTACATGAAATACTATATAGTACTATTTGTGTATACAAGTATTGATGGAGGAACAATGCTTTATAAAGCCTTAGTTAAGTATTACTAAATACTTAATTCTACATTTATCATAGTGTGTAGTTATTATAAAGTGCGGTCCATGCCTTCATATTCGGAGAAGCGGAATAGGTTTGTGACCTCGACTTACTTCTAAACTCAACTGTTTTGTTTTCAGATTTGGCATCACACGTTCCAGCAGCTGTGCGTGGACCCAGACGAGCACCCCGTCCTGCTGACCGAGGCAGCCATGAACCCTTCGGAGAACCGGCAGCGCATGGTGGAGATCATGTTTGAGTGTTTCAACGTTCCCTTCACCTACGTGGCCATGCAGGCAGTGCTGGCCCTGTATGCAGCAGGGAGATCCACTGGTAACCTGGCTACATATTGTATTTATGTTGTCATTTATGAAACGACATGCAAAAACATACAGTTTGCAACATGATCATATCCCTCGTCATCACCACCCACCCAGACAAAAACTTAAAACTGAGACAAAAATAACAGTGATAAAGACCATACAACGTAATAAAAAAAATGGACAAACTATTAACCAAATAAACACAAGTATAAATGACAGCACCATATAATTGTTTTTAATGCCTTTGACCTGTGCATTGTCAAACTTGCGTGGATATGTGTGTTCTTGTGTTCTTTCATTATAAGGACAATGTCTTGGACTTCAATCTCTCTCATCTTGATTAAACTGCTGTTTTAAAGCCAAACTTTCCTTCTTAGTTTAAAACAAAAAGGTGACTATTTAAAAAAAACAAAAAAAAAGTGTTTTTATTTTTTGTATGCTTGTTTTTGTTGTAGGTGTGGTGTTTGACTCTGGAGACGGAGTGAGCCACAGTGTACCTGTGTTCGAGGGCTACAGTCTACCTCATGCAGTGCAGCGCTTCCCTCTGGCTGGTGTTGATGTGACAATGCATCTTAAAAAGGTAGTCATGGGGTGGCCTCCCCCCATAAAGGTTTCAAATATCCCCCCAAAATTGACAGATATTACAGAGGTCACATAGAGTGAGTTTGGGAAACTCAGTTGGATACATCAGTCTCTCATCGACTGTTTGGTGTGCCTGTGCTGAAAGCTTCTGCAGGAACAGGGGGTGTGCATGCGCACCACAGCCGAGATGGAGATCGTGAGGGACATGAAGGAGAAGTGCTGCTGTGTGGCTGTCGACCGTGACGCCGAACTGAGTCCCGGGGCGGCGTCCTGCAGAGAGATGCATTACACCATGCCCGACGGGCAGATCGTCACACTCGGCACGGAGCGGTTCAGGTAACAAGTCCTGCTTTAGACACTCACACCACACACTACAAATTTAGTTCAGCAACTTTGAATTTTATGCTTTGCATGATTTTAATAATACATCTCTTTTAGTGGGAATTGGCTAGCTAAATGTAGAATATGCTGAACAAACAGAGGTCTATAATAAGCTCGAGACTTCTGGCAACAGTACAGTCAAACTAAAATCTTAATGATCAATACTCTTTATTTCTATTATGTCTATCAAAATGACTGATTACCTCTTACTAGCCTCAGCTAATGTCTTAAGTGCTAATTGGCAAATGTTAGCATGCTAACACACTATGGTAAATATGTCTGCTATGTATCAGCATGACAACAATGTGGATGTTGGGCCCAGCTGTGCTTTGAGGTAAATGAGCCCTAGCATTGCTGTGGACTCTTGACGAACAACCTATCTGGCTGAGTTTAAGTTTAATCTGCACAGTGTCTGCCTGGCTTTAGTCTTGTTGGAGAATTTTCCTTTGTCCCTAGTTTTTTCTTTCAAATTTTATTGAGAGCAGACCACTCAGACAGGGCAGTTCTCTCTGTCTCTCTCTCTCTTAACCTAACACTCAAATGGGTCTACCACTTGCTTCGTTTATCCAGGGCCCCTGAGATTCTGTTTAAACCCGAGCTGATTGGACGGGACCATTACGGGATGCACGAGAGCGTCTTCAAGTCAATCCTCAGCTCTGACATTGACCTGCGACGCTGCTTCCTGGGAAATATCGTACTGTCAGGTAAGCGTTTGTCTTTGTCAAGCTGTTGCACAACAATCTTGCAGGAAAAGGAACGCTCTACTTGCATAGTTTTTTTTTTTTTTTTTTTTTAATAAGGCCATCTTGCCGGGTCCGATTATTCTTGCAAAGTCACAGAAAGATTGCGACAGGTAGACTGCACTACCAGGGTCAGATTTAAGGTGGTCAGGGGCCCCTACGCTGCACTTTTTGTGAGTGGGGGGGGGGCCCTTAATCATTGTGCTTTACTGGAAAAATGTATTTGCATACACTGTATTGTACCTTCTTTTAAATCTTTAATTTTTTTTTTCTACCGAAGACGTTTAGTGCTGGTCAGGGGGTACGTGGCTTAAAAAAACAATTCAAACCCGGGTTAATTATTAAAAAGTTTGCGAACACGGATCCAAGGACTCAGAGACACAGTACATAGCTTGCCATGCTTTATGCTTTGGTCATGATTTGGTCTTGTTCCAGTTAATTTGATGATCTTTACAGAAAGATTTTCTTATTTCCTCCTGAAGGGGGGAACACTCTGCTGCCTGGCCTGCCTGAGCGCCTCCAGGCTGAAATCAAAGGCCTGCTTCCCACCGCCATGGGCCAGAGCGTTCGCGTCACCAGCCCGAAGGACAGAGACTTCTCAGTGTGGAGGGGAGGGGCGGTGCTAGCCCAGCTACCCACCTTCAGCTCGGCTTGGATCAGTCTGGAGGAGTACGAAGAGTACGGGCCGCAGATTGTCTTCAGGAAGTGCTTCTGAGACGGACCTGTAAGGCGTGCACACCGGACTCCTGTGTAGTGCACCACTTGATTTAAATTCCACAAGTGCAATATACATACAGCTCCAACACAGTGCCAAGGGCTTGGATGAGCCTTTCTACGTGTCTTATGTCTTTGCTTCTCTGTGGCGTCAGTTTCACCCTCGCCATCAGTGTGGATCCTAAACTGTGAGCTCTTCATAAACACCAGTGGGTTTCTATTGACCTGCTGCTTGCTTCATGCCTCATCTGAGAGCCACCAACATGAAATTGGGTGTTTGTCAAAATTTCTCTCAGTCAATGTTATTGTCCCTCAAGAACCTTTTTAACTGTGTCTTAAGTTTCCATATTTGGGGAAATGTATTTCTGTGTCAAGATTTTAAGCGCAAGTATATTAATGTTTGTGGTCAAGGGACGAGAATTGAAGCTGGCCTTTGATCGATGTCTGCCAACGTTGTTTCCAGGTTAAGCAGTTGAGGGACATAAAGAGAACTCAATGTGCTGACTCCAGATATATAAATATATTAATCTAATATCAAATTATGGTGTACCACAGTTTTAAGTATATTTGGTGTAATAAATGATCTCTGTGTTAGAAATGGTGAAAGTTATTTTGAAATTTGGATCAGTTCAACTGTGCAGTGTTAACAACTAATTATTTTTTAATCACAATAATGATGGCAACATTTGAACTGTATTCTCCAAATGAAGCACTAAATGTGGAGACCAGCACTTGACCTTAAAGGAATGTGCAGTGTATGGGATAGGACTAAAAGTCCATTCTAACTGGAGTATTTGCCAGGAGATAATAGTTAGGAATGTTTATTGCTGCAGTAATGTGAACTGGAGAGGAGAAAATGTGAATTTTTGTGGGACAAGCTTGCATTCTAGAAAGTCATGTGTCACGAGTTGGTTACTTTCCCACATGTTGATCCTCCACTTAAGTCAACTTCTGGTTAGTGAAGCTGTGTATTCAGCTGGTAATAATGAGGTCCATGGAGAGTACAGTGTTGCAGTATTGGTCTGGTAATGCCTATCACTTAATTTCAGTCTGAATTAGCAGAGGCTGTTAAATGCTACTGCTGCAGGTATAGTGTTTGTGTATTGTCTAAAGTTGGTGTTTTCTGTTTGAGTGCAGTGCCTTCCTATCATTTTTCTCTAATTGTTGTGTGGATTTTTAACACTTGAACAGTAGTGTTGATCTTTGTGAAAGGGGTTCCAATGGTGCCAAAACTGCTGCATTTATCTCAATAACATAGATTCTGTTAAAAAAAACAACTCTTTGCCAACCTTGTATATTTATACTTATTCTACTTTTGAATGTTCTTTCTTCTGCATGCAGTTATTTTGTTGCATGACGTTTTGTTGCTTTTTTTTCGTTTTGCATGTTTTGTCTGCATGTTTGCTTAAACTTTTTTTTTTTTTGGCCTTTTTTTTTAAACTGTCTCTTTAAAGGCATGGGGTTGTCACGTGACCTAAAGTTGAGCTCTAAGTGGAAATCAGTATGAAATGGGACTGGGAACTTATATCTGTCCTGTGTCCTTACATAAGACACCGACTGAGCTGCAGTCCTACTGGCTGGAGTTAGAACTGGCTTTCTTTGTCTGTATGTTTCCTCCTCCTCTGTGTGCTACAGTCTGGACTGAGTCTAGTAATTTTTCACCTATTATGTCATGGATGTATTTTTTTATAATAAATATTTTAATCATTTTTTTGTGTTCCTTTTTTGCGACAAACCCATATTTTATAGTACAAATTAGGGGTTAACACTTGTGATTTCCAAATTATTTTTTCTGAACAGAAATAGATGGGTTCTGTTGAACCAGGGGTTGAAAGCACACTGAATTCCTTGAGCCCTTTTCTTTAACCAGGAGTTCCCTCTAGCTGGGTCAACAAATCCAAATAATGGCTCATAACTATTTATTTAGACATCTAGTTACAAAGGTCTTGAATATTCCAAGGTAGCAGCTGAAGTAAATGGCCGTTAATTGCCTGCCTAAGCAGAAAATAACTTGGACGTACTCCTCCTGGTAGTGGAAGTCCTACGAGTGCTCTCCTATGCATTTGGTGTCAAACATCAAAGCACATTATTTTAAAGGTCATTTGGTTTTCCACATTTAATGCATTATATCCGTCACCGACTGTTAAGTCAAGTCCGAGTCCCCAGAACTGACAACGATGAGCTACTTCAAAACATGAGTCAAATTCAATAAATGACTTTAGTACAAAAAGGTACAATTAAATTGACCCTCTATTGCCAGAAAAGCAAAAACTACAGTATCATTATGAACGTTACTGTTTGGAAGACAGTTTTTACCATTTATTTTTATCTTAAAAAAAAAGGTCAAAAAATGAAAAATCATGCCGCGTGACAGAAATGACGTTACTTTAGCATTATTGATTGTGACCATAGACTGTATCAATAGGTATAGTCTTTGATTGTGACATGTAATGCAACAAAAAATAAATAAGACATGTAGTGTACCAAAAAATAATAAATAAATAAAAAACATGTAATACATCTTTCTTTTGCAACAGTGCACTCTAGTGGACACTGCCACGTAACATCAACATAGACAGTTAAAGGAAGCGTTAATCCATCCCTCAGACCTGCACGCGAAATGTTACTATAGCAACCATTTATCAACAGGCTGCTGTGGATGTAGCTAGCTAGCTTGCTGTATCTGTACCAATTAACTGTAGTTGAGGATAAATTACTTTCTGTCGGTAGAAATGTCTCGAGCTCACGCAGAAAGCGTGATTAAAAACATAATTAGTGAAATAGGGCAGGAGTGTGCAGTGAGAGGACAAGTGGTGTCGGAAACTTTGGTGGCTTTCATGGTCAGTAATAAGCCGAAAGGTTAGAAGCTGCCTGTTAACGATATGCTAACGTTAGCTAAATGCTTCTTAGTTCAGAGCAGTTCGTACACACGCTAGGCTATACTTTTCTTAAACTTTCTTTAAGGCAGACCGTTTGAGTGACCGTTTAAAGTGTGATTTTCCAAATGGTTGTAAAATATTCTACAAACTCAGCTTGGCACCCATGGGTGACTTTATACTCCATTTTGGAAACTGTTGCTAGCTAACGTTATTTTCTCGATGTTTTCTCAGGTGAAAGCTGTTGTGCTGGACCCAAGAAATGGGTTCAATGTGGATCGCTTACTGACCAAACAGGACGTCCAGAAACTTGTAGAGGTGAGTTAACGTTACTGTCTTAGACACCCGTCACCTGCAAACTGCTCACTTGAGGTAACGTTCATCCTTTTTGACATACCAGTTGTGTTCAGAAAAATAGCAGTGCGTTTAAAAAAAAAAAGACTAATGCTCAAAATCCTTAGAATAGCTTTTAATTCCATAACATCAATGCATTGGGAACACTGCACATTCAATTCCAAATCCAAACATGAACAAAATTGATCAAGTCTCTGTTCTGCCTTTACAGAAAGGGAAGAAAAAAAGGAATATTAGGCTGTTCAAAAAAACAGCAGTATTTAAAATTTTCTTTACAAACTCGGACATTTACTGTATGAACTGAAAAATGTCCCAAGGGTTTGCCTCACTTTGAATCACTGCACTAATATTTAGTTGCACAAGCATTATTTCTGAGAACTGCTTCACATCTGTGTTGCATGGAGTCACCTGTGAACAGGTATTCCAGCCCAGGAACATTGAACTACATCCCATAATTCCTCTGCTTTACTGGGTTTGGACTCAGCCTTTGTCATTTTGCCCAATCTTCCATCCATTCCAATGGTAGTTGACCGTTTCTTCCCACGTCGTTCAGGCTTTGGATGCCAATTCAAGACATTTGAAATATTTATGGCTGAGCGGCATATGATGTTCTGCACTTCTTTTATATGTTTTTTACCCTCTCCAATCAACTTTTTAATCAGTCCGCTGTTCCTCAGAGCAATGTCTGGATTTTGTTGAGTATTTCAGTGTGAAATGCACTATAACCAGCATGCACAACATTTGCTTCCTTCCTTCCTTTCTTAAACGGGGGCCATAACTGACACCTGTTTCTTCACAGAATCAATCAGCTCACTAATTGAACACAACACTGCTATTATTTTGAGCTCGCCCCTTTGTTTGGACTGAAGGTCTGGGCTGAGCACAAATAAGTTAACTGTTAATGCTGACCGTACTTTTTGTTTCCAAACATTCTTCTTTTTCCAACTCGTTTGTTGTTTCTAATCTTTATCTGCAATATTTCTTTCAGCTGTGTCTGGAAAAACTAATGGAAAAGTGCAGCCCATCCCTTGACACAATCAAAATGCAAGTGTATTTTGATATGAATTACACCTCCCGGCGTAAGTGTTACTGTATGAAATATAATACCAATGCCCTCTGTTTCTATAATGAGGAAAATACTGAGTTCTCTACAGCATAGAATCAAAACTGATTAAATGTATTGTCCTGATGAATGTAGTGTTTGATGCATGAGTTAGTCACTCAATGGGCTGCAACTAAAAGGAATATCAATTACTTGTTTGATTAATCAACTGTCTATAAAATGTCAGAAAATAGTGAGAAATGCCCACAACAAATTACAAAATCCCAATTGTAATATATGGGGGGAGGGGTAGTCTTCATATAGGATCCTGGTGGCCTGAGGGTAAACGCTCTCTTTAAGACTCCCGGTGCTGGCCTGATGTCACTTCACTCACTTCATTTTCCCAAATGGAAAAAAACTGATTTGCAGTAAAGAACGCAAGATAAAAAAAACACATTCAAACAACATACAAATAAACAAGACAACAATACAAAACCATGAGTACAAAAATGGTTCCTGTGTGTAAAACATACAACACAATTTTACACCACAAAACTTACATTACATGTGCAAATTAAGCCGAGTTATTGCACATGGAACACAGGAGTTTTTACTCCTATGGCTCTTAAACCTACTCTAAATCGGCGACCTGAGGGGAGTTTTACAAACTCAGAGTGAAGGCGGTGTTTGTGCCGCCTGATGTCTGATCCTGATGTTCAGGTACTGTACCAAGCAATCATGGGAGAAGTAAGATTCAAAAGAACAGAACAGATTTGATAAATGACTTATAAAATAAGGACATCATTTTCCTATCTACTTTAAAAGTGTTGAACTTTCTGAGGAAGTACAAAGGTTGCGGTCAAATCCAGTTCCTTTTAGTGAAATCTGAGATGGCAAGAGGAATGACCAGATCCTATGTTTTTGTGGTGGTTAATTGAAGAAAGGACTCTTTGCACCATTGGAAAAACTCATCTGTCTTCTTCTCGACCTTAACGGGTTTTGCGGTCCGGTGCTGTTTCTATACCAGGCAGTGAGGTTCTCCATCCTCAGTATTTTAGGGGATACCTGGAATTTCCCCTCGAAATCTAACACTCCAGATATTTTAAGTATTAAACATGTTGTGCCAAATCAGGGATTTTTATCATTCAAAATTAAACCCAAAGCTAAAATTCAATTTTGAGGATAATGATCATGTCAATTAGATAGTTCAGTCCGGTTTTTATCAGTTTTGGAATACCACAAAGCTTTGATTTATGCTCGGATTACAGACACTGAAGCTGTAACACATGCCTTCATTTTGGTCATATTTTGATCATTGCAATGCTCTTTTTTTCTGTCTAAATCAATAAGCTGTAGACAGACTTCAGACTGCAGAAAGCTCTTCCGCAAGGCTTCCAGAAGTAACAAAAGAGAGCATGTTACACGTTTTAGCTTTTTTGTTTGTTTGTCTGTTTGCTTTGGATTACTTTCAAATGTTAACTGCTTAAAGCACTGCATATTTAGTACTGCATATTTAAGAACATTTTTACGAGGCACATGTTTTTGGATAGGTGAGTTTCTTGAGGAAATCCATCGGGCGGTGGAGTCCAGGCTGAGTCCATTGAGCAGAGAGATCACCGACAGCAGAGTGAAAACACGGGGGGAATTAGACGCTTTGTACCTTAAAATCATCACCTTTGTCCAGTTGTCCACCAGCATGGGCTCACCTAAAGACGACAAGGCTGTGCAACAGGCTACAGGTTTCACTTTAACTTGTTTTACAGTTTCTGGGGAACTGTAGTCAGTACAGATAGTACAGATACAGCTAATGATGTCCAAATAAAGCTTCATGAAGCATTTCCTTTATTTCTGAGCCCACTAGATGGTGATCTGTGTTCAACAAAGAGTTGAAAGCACACTGAATTGCCATTCCCTGAGCCGTTTTCTTTAAACAAAGAGCGCCATCTAGTTGGGTCAGCAAATTCAGTGAAATTTGAAGCTTCATTTGGACAACCCTAATGAGCACTTGATGGAATGTCACCTATTTTAACAACTTTAAATCAAGTTCCAGTGCCACAGGCAGGGTTTCCGCAGGTTGTTAAAAAGTCTTACATTTCAAAATCAAAATGTAAGGCCTACAGTATGCAGATTTCTGTGTCTTATTTTGGCGCCACTGAAATACGTGCGCTGCTCTCTGGTGCTCCAAAATGGACATCAGAGGCAACAGAAGCATCTCTGCGTGTAACGCTACCTTACACCAGCCTTACGCTAGCCAGTAGCTGCTTTAATGCTGAAACAAAACGTTAAAGTGTGGCAGTATTTCACTGGAAATGATTCCAACACTGGGATGTCCAACGGCCTCTGCATGCTCTTCTTCATTTTAAACACAAGCCATGCACTTCTTCTATTTTCAAATATCAATTCAGGCACCGTTAAGACACCAACACACTTCATTAATTTAATAGTTTTAGGTGGGTCCTCAACAGGGTGACTAGACACCAGTCCTATAATGATGTTTTCCTTCTCTTAAATCTGCCGTGTATTGTTTTGTTTTTAATGTTGTGATGTAGGTCTTAAATTGAACTTCTTAAATTTGACTTGGTAAAACCTGCAGAAACCCTGGTTAGAAAGCTTTGTCTGTGAACTGTACTAGCCTCAAGTAAATCAGGCAACCAGTGAAGTACACACTTTGAGTTGCCTCTTGGATTTTAAATTGTGCGTTGCTTTGTAGACCATAAATGACATGTGCAATGTTAAAATGCTGAGTCATTTCACCAAAGTTTACTTGCTAGCTTTTCAATAGGTACTAACCCAACTTCAGACTCATTTGGATGCAGGCAATCAAACAAAAATCTTGTGGGCTAAGAAAGAGTGAGAACTGTTTCCTGACTCTTGATTTCTCTTCTTCTTCTCTCTTCCCAGCTGCCCTGCAGAGTGTCTTCCCTCTGATGGAACTGGGAGCCTTCATGGTGCTCTTAAAGCGGGACAAGGAGCAGCAGCTCAAAGAGCTCGCCATGCTTGTCACAGGGATCCGACTCTTCAACAAAGCCAGCAAGAAGGGAGGCGAGGAGACTGACATCCATGAACTAAGTACAGGACACCAGGCTACTGACAAAAAGCATCTTGCATTACAGACAATAAAATGTGCCTCTTTTTCTTTCTTTTTTTAAGATAAGGCACATTAGCAGATTTAACAGATAAGGTACCTAGCAGAATATTTACATTCAAGCTTCTAAACGTTTTTATATTAAAAAAACCACCTAACTCAAGTGGGGCTGGCTGGTTTCCTGCTAGCTGAGCTGGTACTGTACATGGTGGTTCGATCCCTGGCCCTGTAGTTCCATGTCAAAGTGTCCTTGGGCAAGACACTGAAACCTGAATTGCTAGCCTGGTTGACACCAGACCCTTCACAGTTGTAACTGAAAGTGGGGTTGGGGAAGGTTCATTTACAATCCATTTCCAAAGAGACACCAACAGACGCGCTCAAATACCTCTGGGCGTAATTGGATAGACCTAAAACCAATTGCTGATATATCAGATTTTTGCCAAATCCTGTCGGC
The DNA here is from genome assembly GCF_013103735.1 of Etheostoma cragini. Classification (NCBI taxonomy): domain Eukaryota; kingdom Metazoa; phylum Chordata; class Actinopteri; order Perciformes; family Percidae; genus Etheostoma; species Etheostoma cragini. Next base: position 22,209,479 of record NC_048424.1, read on the forward strand.
AAGGCCGCAACATCTTTTTTAGATATGAAGGCTGAGCTGATTTGAACGAGTGATGTTTTGGATGTTCCATGGTGGCAACCATCTTTGTGTTTCAAATCTGCTTCAACGTCGCTGCGCTAGTGTCATCGTGTAAAGCCGGCCTCAACAGTTACTGTTGGTGCCTCGATTTGGACTCAAAACGGGCTTGAATGGGTTTTGGCCAGGCGGACTCGCAGAGCACATCCCAAATTTGCCAGAAGTTCTGAAAAGTGATTAGCAATAAATTTAGCAACTTCAGACCATTAGGGAAAAAGCAAGATTTATTCTATTGAAATTTATTTTTTATTTTTTTATTTTGTCAATTTATTAAACATGTTTGAACAACAAAAATACAAACACAAAGTAAAACGTATAAGCAATAAAAAATTTAAAAAAAAAAACAAGATCAACAGCAACAGCAACATATAAGCTAACAACTCATTAATGCCTCAGCATCATATGAATTAGAGATTAAAAAAACAATCACTTCATCCGATGTTTAAAGTGAATAAAATAGCCTTGCTAAAGATATCTTATACAAGCGCAATTTTGTCTGTATTATTGGTGTCCCCTTCAAAAATTGAAATATTATGTCTTGTCCCCCTCCAACTGTTCGCCCATACTCAGATCTATTCTGCAATAGGGGTAAAAACGCTCTGGCTTGTATTTCTGTAATCACAACCGTCCTGTGCTAAGTCCCGATAGAAGAGGTAGCGATGTCAGACTTTATCCCAGCAATATACATATATTGAGCCAGACTAAGAATACTATAACCATATAGCCATCATAGACAGTTTATGAGAGAAGGTTGGCCCCTTGGCACAGATGCATAAAATCCCTATATCATATTATATTTAATGTCTCAAAACATTGAACATAACTTGCATATACACTTATATCATGTAGAGAGAGACCTAGTCCAGTCCATAGATGTGTTATATTTAATCAACCAAGAGTGTAACCTTCAACTACATCATCAGACTAGGTTCTTCTTCACTAGAATATATACTGCATTCGGTAATTGTGGTACTTCCTTTTACATTCTCTCCGCAGTGCCCGCAATCCTTAATGAAGCTCTTCCAGTCACCATTAAAAGCATGGAACATGAGCTCAGTGTATCACAGACTTTGGCATGGAAATACACAGCAGTGCTGGAGAAGCCAACGGACCCTGACAGTCGTCAACGTGACGTGCCAGTTTTCCTGCTCAAACCTGCTCTCTACAACATCAGGCAGCATGAAGGTTTCCTCAAAATGTTACTGGTGAGCTTACGCAAAATGATGCTTTGTGTCATTATGATATTTTCTAGTATAGCTTAAGGCTATGTTCATACTTGGTGTCTTTATTAGGCTGCCGGAGTCTGTTACATAATAAACCTATGGACAAAAGCGTGTTTTCAAAAAGAGTCCTCAGGGCTTTTTTAAACGCCACCGCTGACTTCTTTTCTGCAGCTCGGAACGTTTTTTTGAAGTTGAAAAAAGTTCAACTTTTCTGAAAAAAAACACCCTACATCAATCACTTTTATAACAGCCAACCAATGACAAGCGGAGTAGCCAGACCTTTCGTTTCCATAACAACAAGAAAAAATGGAGTCAGAGCACAGCCAGTTAAAGGTGGTAAGCTAAGCTAAGCTTCTTGACTCTGATTGGCTAACAGCTAGCCAATGAGAGCCTTGCTATCGGCATCCTTTACCCAGCTCATGGCTAGTAATGAGCTCAGGCAACATGACGTCAGACTGACCAGCTGTTGTGATTGGTCTGATTTCTCCTCTTATTTCTTTCCAGTGACTAGAGCTGACAGAGGAGGTAGCCGTTCATCTTCACATTGACCACATCACACACACACACACACACATATGGACCTGACATATTCTCCATATAGCGCTCTAGCTAGGATACTGTAGCAGCAGCTGTTGTTATAGCAACAAAAGAGACTTTCTGCTGCTTTTTGGAATAAAAACGGTGGCAACTTTTTTTTTCACTACAAAAGCCCTCTAGTCAACTTTTTCTTGTCAAAAAAGACGCCAAGTGGGAACACAGCCTAAAAGTATTACTATTTAAATGTGAATTTACATGACAATAGCAACCCATTTTTGCAGCTTATAAAAGAAGGCACAAAATAAATGTATGTGTTTTCCTCTTACCACCAGGCTGATGCATGTGTATGTGCCAAGCATGTTGAAAGCCTACAGACTGAGCTCTCATCACAGTTGAAGCTGCTAAAAGAAACTGTGCAATCGAAGACAGCTGTACCGACTGCAAGAGTTTTTGTAAGTGTCTTGGTCACTGGTGTTATGTTGCTACTGTTGTTATGGCTTGTTATTTTATATTTGTGTCTAGTTATTTTCTTTTTCTACAGCCCCCTTTCTTTCATTGCTCAAATTTTCTTTCAGCCACTGTTCAAGTCCCTGTCAAAAGTGTGGTCTGGACTTAAGGATGAGGCTGAGCTGCTGAACATCCTTAATAACATCAGGCACAATCTGCAGCCCTTCATCGCCTCTCAGGCCAAGATTTTTTCAGAGGCTTATTTGGATGATCTGCTGGAGGCGTCAGAGGTGAAAACAGATGAACAGAGAATGACTGAGTCCTCAGGTACCCTATTAACCAGAATATAGATGTTTTTTTTGTTTTACTTTAAATTAAATGTTAAAAACAACAGACTTCCTTGCTGTTTCCAATTTGTTTTATTAATTTAAAAAATTAATTTGCATTTTGCATTTGGTTCTTAAAAAGTCCTTTTGCTTTGCCTTTCAGATGAGCGTATTGTTCCAGCTGAGATGAAGACACAGGAATGGCTCCTGCCTGAAACAACAGACAATTTTAATGAGCTGCCACTACAGTATAATGGCTTCTGTGGCTACACGCTTGTGAAGGACGATGGGCTTCTACTACCAGGTACTGTTCTCATGATACACCAATGTGATATCAAGATTTTAATGTTTTTTCTTTGTCAAATTTGGGCATATGGGTAAACGCCTCAGCGTGCTTCAAACAAACTAGGTCATCTAAGTATCTATTCAGGATCACTGAAAATTGGACAAAAGCTTGCTGTCATAGCCACCTCCGGGCTACATTCCACTGCCTCATTGATATCCATCCTTCAAGCCATCAATCCATCCATCCATTCATTAATCCAGCCATCTGTCCATCCATCAACCCATCCACCCACTCATTAATCCCTTCATTAATCCATCCATTTTATTTGATTATTTATTTGACTAGGACAATGCACATTAATCAACATGCAAACTTCACACACTCCATCCATCCATTCATTAATCCATTCATTAATCCATCAATCCATCCATCCATCCATCCATGCATTCATCCCTTAATCCATACATCCATTAATCCATTAATTAATTAATCCATACATATATCCCTCCATCCATCCTATTGCTTATGGGACTATCCTGGTGTCTCTTTGTGATCCACGCTTTCCAGTCATGTCCATCTGCCCACAGCCGCACTGCCAAGAAAACTCATGACTTTCAGTCATTACCCAAAGTTGTGAGAGCTGGAACCTAAACTGATTCATAAATTTAAGTTTGCCTTGAAGATCAGGTGCCTGCTCACCCCTACCCTTCTAGAACAAAGCCTGTATTGCCGCTGAACCCGTTTCTCTAACCCCCGTACTCTTGTAAAAACCCTGCAAAACAACTTGGACTGTAAGGGCAAACTCTAGTGACTTCTTCCTTCCAGTGCTCTGGCATAGGAGGGCTGAATAGGGTGATACCCCGGCCATTTATGTACACCCTAAAAGATTCATTAATATCATTGATCATCATCACGCTAGTCCTGCCCCTTTGGAAAATCCCATGTTTACTTTATCTAAGTTTAGTTAACAGTACGTCTGTTTTGGTTCCAACAAGCACTTTGTCAGAAGCTTATTGAGGCCTTACGAATTCTTATCCATGGAATGTTTCATGGTAATATTGTTTCATCCATATTTCCTAAAATCCTTTTCCAAATAAGTACAGTACATTCTGTTTAAAGGGATACTATATGATGAGCATCCTTAATCTTGCCTGCTGTGAATGAACTCCATTCAGTTTGGAATATGTGACACTTCTGTTGCAGGTAATCCACTCATTGGAGTCTTTAAACACAAGGAGAAGCTCTATGTTTTTAGGTCCAAAGAAGCTGCCTTAAAATTTGCCTCCAGTCCGGGTGTTTTCATCGCAGAGGTGGCAGAGAAAGCCAAGCGTTACCCTGAACTCATTCAGCTACTCAAACTCCACCAACAATTTTCCTGTGTCACTCCTTATGAAGAGGTTAGTAACGTTAAATAATTCTAAGCATACTGTACACTTTAGTTACAGCCACAGCTTTACCACACAAGTTAGTTTGCACACTACAATACATGTGAAGCTAGCTGAAAGCACTCACTCAGAATAGGTTGTATTGAAAAAGCCAAATGTAGGATTTTAAAATGCATTACTTTGTTTATTTTTTATTAATGTAGTTTGTTACTGCATCTGGTGTTAGTATTGAGAGTGATACTGTGGCTGGCAGCTTTGCATGTTGCTACTTGCCTTGGAACTCCACTTTTTCCATACTCTGACTTCACTGGGATCTTGATCCAAACTCAGTTATTGCCTTTTGGTTTTGCAGATGCAGCCAGGAGAGAGGTTATTGGTAAAGCCCATCACAAAATGTGAGAGCGGCACACAAACAGACATCCACCCAGTGGAAACAAACATCGTCAAGTCTTATGAGTGGAATGAGTGGGAGCTGCGTAGAAAAGCTATCAAACTGGTGAGCTAGAATTCACTTGATGCAAATTCTGCAATGTAATGGATCACAGTCACTGTGTAGTTTTGGAAAGAAAATGTCTTTTGAATTATTCTAGCATCAAACAACACACAACACACCAGAAACTTTATTAAGTGTGAAAAGACAGCAATATTTTTTGAATGTCTTAATTCTAGGCTGATCTCTTGACCAAAGTGACACACTCGGTGCAGACTGATCTGAGTCACATGAGACGGGAAAATGTCACTCAGACCTGGCTGCCCAAGAACGCCGCTTCTCAAAGCAAGAGAGACAGCGAGAGCAACGTGCCCAAACCTCAGATCTACCTGGCTGGTCTGAGGGGACAAAGAGACGGAAACATGGTCAAAACAAACCTGACCAGGTCGGTGGATGAATAATTAGTAAGTCCAATAGAAAAACTCAAATAAAAGTATATGTAAGCAAGGTTTTATTTTTAACTTTATTCTTTTTTAAGGAAAAAAACAGGGGCAGGTAGGCAGTGTCCTTGTGTAAGATCCTAGTAGCCAGAGGGTACTATTCCTTAGCCTTTTAGTACTTCCCTTAGTTCGTGTTATGTAGAAAATATCCACTAGGTGGCAGTAAAACATCTCACCATTATCTGTACTGTATCAATTGAAGAAGGAATTGTTGATGTAACAATTTAATCCGCACTTCATCCACTTGATTTATAAGTATAGTGGTCTCCACTCTCAGTTAGTATGTTATTACAACTCTAATAAATCAGTAAAACTTTCAAATTTTGGATTGAAAAGTGCTTCCTTGCATTATTTAAGACTTAAACTTGAGACAGACTTAACTTACAAAATCAATAGTCTTTATCCACAACGTTTCACTTACGGGATTGCTCCGGTGCTGAAGGAAACTCTTCCGGATGCATCTCTTTTTGCCGATGACCTTTTCCTTCTGCTTTCTTTTAAACCTTTTTAAACTCTGGTGGATTTCTGAGGACTCTGGTAACCTGGTCCTCAGATCTCTGCAGGGTAAATCCAGACAGCTAGCTAGACTATCTGTCCAATCTGAGGACTCTGGTTACCTGGTCCTCAGGTCTCTGCAGGGTAAATCCAGACAGCTAGCTAGACTATCTGTCCAGTTTGAGTTTTCTCTTGCACAACTAAAACAACCTTTTGAAAAAACACGTTCCACCAAAACAAGTTCATTCCAGAGGCTATTAACTGGCTACACACCTCGTTGTATCAGGGGTAGTTGGTGTTTCAGTTAACCGAAAATAGGTACAAAGCACCGCGATATATATATATATATATATATATATATATATATATATATATATATATCGCGAGCTGCCGGTAGTTTTGGCTGACTTTATGGTTAAATTTGGTCCCCAAAATATAAGTGTTTTGCCGCAAAGAAAATCAAGATTAGGCACCAAAATGACAAGGTAAGATTAAGAAAAAGATTGAGGTTTGGATAAAAACACTCTTAAGGAACACACATTTTCTTGGTCAAGGGCTTTAGTTTTCCCCGGGCAGCAAACTCTGCTCTCCAACTTGAAAGTCCTGCATGTTAACGCCCATCCACCTCCCTACACGGCAAGCTGCGTTGTTATTTGGCGGCCGACAATGGAAATGGAAATAGACTTTTCTTATGTAGCGCTTTTCTATTCTTGGCAACAACTCACGCTTTTACATAGTTCAGGAACCATTCACCATTTACAAACATTTACACTGGCAACTCGGGAATCAGAGTCTTGCCTGCTGACACTTTGACATGGGACTGCAGGGCCACTTTTTGTAGATTTTTAAACAAATGGTTCATGAGAACTGGCTGTGTTGTCATGTGTCTTGGAGACACCCACACCAACCTAATGCTATGCACTTGCCATTGCGCTTGCTTGAATAATATATGACCCTGGTAGTGAAAGATAGACCTGTCCATTTATTAAATTTGACAACCAAACAAAACAGAAATGGTCAGACAAAAAGTTTACACTCCGTATTTTAGGATGCACTGCCACAATTCTTTTCAAACCCTTGATTAGAACCAGTTAAGAAAACTCTTAAATTCCAAATTTCCACACACAGCTGCACCATGACAAACATTCAACGTCCTAAAAGGACACATTAGGGAACACAAACCACATCAAGGTGAAGCCACATTGGGTAGTTGTTGTTCTTTGATTAGCTGATCAATGCTCCTGTTCCACATTCCCCGTGGTTCAACGGCCGAGGTGAAGTAGGATGTGTTTGGGGAGTTAGGTCTGATGTGTACCAGTTTTTTTTTTTTTTTCAATTGAAGTATTCTATCTTCTTTCTTTCAAATGTGAAGACAAAAAAGCTTTAATCTGCAAGCTGAGAACCCAAGTCTTCACAGATTTTTCACACTTTAGCTTGAAGTGTTCAGAACTCGGTTACCCACAGGTCTGTTTGAGTCATATCTGTGTTAGGAGTAAATAGACCAGTAGATGATGTTGAATAGTATGTAAGATCCAGGAAAGAGGAACCGGGAGTACTTGTCTATGACATGCGTGTCGATCCAGACATTGCTGTAGGCATTGGAGCCAACATGGCCAGTGACCTGGTCGTTCTCCATTGCCAGCTCCACCAGCATCCTCTCCTGTTTCACCCCATTCACTTCTGGCATGCCATAGTTCCCTGTTGTGTTGGCATTCACCTCACTGTAGCTGGCTGACATCATGCCAGGATGGGCCATACCGCAAGTACATGCCAGCTGCAAGTACAAACAAAAAGTTATGGCTTTCCAAAACATTAAATGTTTCCCAAAACTTGTTAGCAATAAACCAAATGTTTTCTTCATAAAAATACTTTACTTTTTAATGTTGGTTTGGGGGGGGAATGTGATTTTATGAAGAATAAGACAATAATTACTTGAATAAATGTCATTTTTGCAATGTAATGACTACTGCATGACTACTTATTACTTCAGTTATATACAATTTAGTACTTTACTGCCTGACATTTTCTACTTAAAATTTTGAATAAAGTGGCTTAACAACTTATACACTTCAAAAATATCAGCTAGTATTATTATTAGAATAAGACTACAGTCCACTTCTAGAGGCCCTGTGAGGCTGTATTTAGGCACAGCAATGCTTTGAGCATGCTAACATGCACACACTGACATGCTGATGCTGACGTTTAGCCAGGAATGTTTACCACGGGGGGGATGTGGTCACAGAAGCGGATTTGGATGAGGAGGCAGGCAGCAGAGTTTTGGATGACATTTTGAAGTTCATTTAGGACTTTGGCAGAACCATTGACTATTGCAGTAGTCAATTCTGGATGTAATAAATGAGTGGATACGAGTTTCAGTGGCAGAGAATGTGAGTCATGGATGGATGACAGGCAATGTTTTTTAAGGTGGTTCAAGAAAGTTTAATTGTTGTTGACATATTTCAGTATGGACAAAAGGGGTGGACCAACTGACAGCATCAAGGGTCAGCAACCTCAGGCACAGGTGCCACAATTGAAAACCAATGGCACACCAGCAATAAGTCTGCAAGAGATATTTTGGAAGTGTTCCAATCCACATGCCAAATGACCTCTTTCACAAATATTGACAGGAGAACAGCCTGTTTGATAATTTGATTAACTTTGTCCCCATTTGCATTCCGCAAAGACAAGCCCAACTCTGTCTCTGATTCACAGAATGCCTGATCGGGCTAGGTAGATGATGGCCTAATGCTGAGGTGGCACACTGATTTACAAGAACATTTTAAAATGGCATTTCATATTTAAAAGGTTACCAACCCCTGGACTAGACCAACCAAGCACACCATAGAACGGTGCCACTTTGGGTTAAAAACATGGTGCTTTTATGACTTTAATAAATTCACATGTACCTTGTGGCATCTATGAGCTTAGAGATGATTGACTGGTACTAACCCTCTCTCGGAGTGCCTTCTCCTTGCGTTCTTCTAGAGTAGACAGGTAGTTGACGGCAGCGTACTCGATCACCGACAGGAACACAAAGACAAAACTGACCCACAGGTAAATGTCCACAGCTTTGATGTACGACACCCGGGGCATGGAGGCATTGACTCCAGTGATAATGGTGGACATGGTGAGCACCGTAGTTATACCTAAAGCAGAACAAGTTCAGAGCAGGTCAAACCAGACTCATATCTGATCTGTTGAAGTTGTGTTGATAAAATAGGGTAATGGGTGAACATTTATCTAAGAGAAAGTACTAATGCCCCCGTGTAAGAAGCTGCCACTGCTTCCAGAGGCACGTGACTGAAGAAGCGGTCATATGTGCATTTGTTCAGAATTGACAATTTAGCCCCTCTGTCCACGAGGAGTGGAATGAGAGCTGTGCCCACAAGGCATATGCAGAGCTTTAACGAAGGCTGTGAGGTCTGTACAGTGTTTATGGGGACAGCAGCAGTATCATGGCAAGCAGGAGAGGAGCGACAGCAGCATGCAAAATTGTTCGAGAAGTGCATGACTGATTGCTGGTTGCATGTTTAGGGGAGCCCACTCTCCCTGGGCCCCCTGTCCACTCTCTGTACATCCATCTCTGTACTGTCACTCACCCTGTCAGCGGCCTCTACAGTCTCTGTGCTGAACTGACGGTAGTGATGATGTCACAGGCCTGTGCCGGCGCAGCCAAACTTGCGCTCATCCATTAGGGCCGTTAACAACTTCTTTCCAATTACTAAACTGTCCCTCCCTCAGTTGGTGAAATTACGTTTTCTCTATTAACTGATCAACTATAAATCCATCTTTCAAAGCCCCAAAATCACAAAATCTAGCGTAACGTTAACTTAATTCTGATACCCAGTGGGCAACGGCCTCACCTGGCTTTTGGGTCCTCTGACAAAACTCAAAGCGGTGCATCTTACCTAGTGGCACTCTGGCAGGGACGGCCCTGCGGTCGATCCAGAAGGACACCCAGGACAGCATGACCATCAGAGTGGCCGGGAAGTAGGTCTGCAGCAGGAAAAAGAAGACGTGACGCCGCAGAGTGAAGTTGATGTATAGACGGTTGTACCAGCCTGGAGAAGAGATGATGTTAGCAGTCACACAGACCTAAGGTGCTTTATGCCTAAATTAAAACGCAGCTCTGCACTTTCTGTCAGTACCTGTGCTGCTGTAGAACGCCAGCTTGGTGGTGGTGTGGAACTCCTGGATGAGGAACTGGGAGAGAGAAATTCTCTCGTCTGTGTTTAATGACCTGTTACCTTTCTTCCAGTAGAGCATGAGGTCATCATCTGTATACGCATCTGGAAAGAGAAAAAGGCCGAAACTCATATCTGTGGCAAATATGGTATTGTAGCTGATATGAAAACAACAGCCAACTGTACAATGCAGTAAGAACACCCTCCACCATCCCCAGTCTTTTGACATGACAAAAGGAGAAATAATTTAACTTCTTCTGCCATTACAGAAAGACTACAAATGTCACAGGAAATATTAAAATGCAGTTTGTGAATAACCAAAGAGGAGAGAAAGTCCCATAAAGCTTGATTACTTACAGCTCTCTATCTCCAAAGAGCATGTCTGTGTGTCGAGAGGAAAGCGACTTAGATCCATGCTGCACATGGATGTGACTGTCACCCTGCAATGATAAAACAAAGCTGTAGTAATATGAAGCATTTTTGTGTTCCAGAGCGAAAAAAAAACACTTCAGGAACATCTGGAATTTGGAAAGTAGTTAGCAAAAATATACATTATGGGTGACTTGTTGTAAACAAGCATTACAAAGACCCTTTGGTTTCCCTTCAACCTGGGATGGGTGAGATGGCACCATCAGTTATGGAGTCCTCCTGGATCAAGTTGAGTCAAATATTAGAGACATTGGCTCATGGGAGATGCGACAAAGTGTCTTATTACTATCACCAACCGGGAGTGTCTGTTCATAATTACTGTAAATAGTGGCCAGTAGTCTGGCACACCGGATGTGCATTGCTGGGATGAAGCCTGACAGATGTCCCTACCCACTGCATCCATGGTTAAGTGCCAAACAGCAATCCCAGAATAGATAAGCAGTGTAGTCAGATCATTCTCCAGCACTGACACAGTGCTGTGGACTAAGACTATGTGGCTAATGGCTTCTTTACTATGGCCCCATAATGCATATCTAACCTTTGGCAGAGCATTAACTTTTCAAATCCACAGGCAAATACTGAGTTGCTCAGTGGTTTCAGCACAGATTTGATTTTAAATGAAAAAACATAATCCAGCTCATTGGACAAGATACCGCTACACGGTCTGCAGTCAAGGTCTAGAACCTCGTCATCCTTACTTGCCAATCTGCCTTAGTCTGGAAAATCTCCAACCAGCACCAAACCCACACAGATTAACCCAGGCCATGTGATGATGCTTATGTCTACCTCTCACCACCAACTACTCTTCCCTCATACACACAGTAGACATACACCAGCTAGTAAAGTATTATTATGCCAATACTATCCATCCCATTAATTTCATTTACCCTCAATATTGAGCTATTCAGATCAAATAGTGAATGTTGGTGAATGCAGATTTATAGATGTTGATGCTTTCATTTAAATTTTGTTTATCCTAGTCCCTCAGGAAGCGGTACTATGCTTGAGTAGTCACGACAGGAGGCAGATGGCCAGCCCAGCTGTTAATCTCTGTCAGGCTCTGTAATGTGGATTACGAAATCCACTATCTTGGCTCCTATCGCTCGCCAAAATTACAAGGTCTTGCTCAGCCGTAAGAGCGGTAGTAATTGGCCGAACGTTTTCCCCTTAAATACACAACTTGTAGTGTGTCAGTTGGTGACACTATATTCCTAAACACCCGCTGACATCATAACCTGACCAACCTAAAAGTATTACATGTACTATAAGGGTCTAGTACTCAATACAAATATCTGTTGTGTTAAATGTGTTTGCATGGCTACACTTTGTTATAGACTTTTTTTAGACACAATTTTGGGTAGATATCAAGGAAAATACCATTTTCATTGCAGACATTTTGGCTTGTCATAGTTGGAACAGGTGTCATTAATAACATGAAAAATGGCTCTGTTCTATTCAGTGCTCTGACTAGTACATTACCATACTATTTTTAGGATATCTATTCTTTTTGAATTTCCAGTGTTTCCACTTAATGTTTTTTATTCCCCAAATTAAAAATGCGCATAAAAATAGGTTGATGATAACATACTTATTCACTGCCATTGTAAGGTGTTCAAGAAGAATAGTTCCAGTAGTAACAGATCTGTGTTATTCTTGGAAATAAAGCAAATAATATTTCCAAAATTACGTAACTATTCCTTCTAACAGCAACTTTCCAGACTGTCCTCAATCAAAAAACAGCCACATAGGTTGATGTCCAAGCAGCTTATCCCTTGTGTTGTCTTCCCGTCAAAATTCAAAATCAAAATTTTTTGTTGATGCTTTTTATCAATGTTCTTAACTTTTTCTTATGTTTTTGTCCCTATTTTCAACACTTTTGACGCTTTTTTCAATGTTTGTCACTTTTCTTTTTACATAACACTTACTTATTAACTTTAGTTTTACAGTTATTTTTGGAATTTATGTTCAATAAACCTAATTAATAGGAAATATACCTAATGTTTGAGTTAGAAAAGCAGAAACTAGGAATTATTTACTCTAAAATAAAAGGAATGGATGTCGATGGATAACCACAGACTGGAATATGTAAACTTTTACTCAATATTTCAAAACCACTTCAATTTTTTTTCAAATACTATAAAATTGAATAAGACACCCCAAAATTAATGAATGTAGAGATTAGTACTTGGCAAAGAGCGTTGTCTGGAATCAATCATGTTATTTTGGGTCATTACAATTGGGTAGTTATAGGATATATAACAATATATATATATAATTATATTAAAAGGAACGTCGATATAGGAAAATGGGTCAATTTGGCCCGAGGACAACACAAGGGTTAAAATGTTAGTGCTATGTTGTGGCTAGTGGCAGTAATCATTGCGCGTGCCACCAAGGAACAAACAAGGAAGTAGGAGACTTAAATTCATGTAGGGAAGATGGTCAGGGTGGTGTACACGTAAAAAAACACTGACCAGGAGAGAATTGTTTGTGTCCCATGCGAAACAAAAAGGTAACGTGACTATTTAATGTTAAGTAGAACAGTCATGTATGTTGTTTTGGGAGTGATTTGCAATGGGCCCTAGTGTGTTGTTCACGACGAGGTTGTGTACTTTCAGTTGTTTCATCCGTGTCGAGAGCTGTGCCATGCAGACGGGAAATTACCGGAGGCTGTAGAGGACTTTGCCATCTGGGTAAAGTCGCAGCATGACGTTGTCAGTGGTCGTGTCATGGGTGAAGGACTTCTTAGAGTGGACAAAAAACATGTCAGGTACCCAGATTTTCTTCACCAGGCGGCTATCGAACGTCATGCTCAGGTTGTTGTTGCTTCTAAAGGACAGACGTTCATCTTTCCAGTAGTGCCTCAGATACAGGGTCATAGTAAAGTCCTTAAACAAGAGAATAAATATTGGTTACATTATTATCTCAACTAACATCATGCGTGAATTTTCTTACTTAAAGTTTGTTCCAGACATACCATATCGACTTCTGAAATGGCATCCAAACTTTCAACCTGAACATCCACTCCAACAGGGACCGCAGGCCCTTGAAAAATATGTAGCATTTTACAAAGATGCATTACATTGTAATTTACAGTATTGTTGACATGAGTGTTGTGTTCAGATACAGCAGCAGACAGTAGGAGAACAGATGTAGCCCAGGTGGCTCAATTGGAAGTCTGGATTATCTGTGTTTATTTGGAGAATGTGACTCCTATTAATGCCAACAATTTAGCTTCAAACAATAACTTCCGTTCTCTTTTATCCAAATCCCCATCAAAGCAGTTGCGTGCAGATTTCCCATACAATGACACACAGCCAGTGGAGTGAGTGCTTTAATCCTAGTGGACATTACAGTAGGACAACATGCTGTTTTTTTTACTTTTTTAAAGAGGGCTTTAGATTCTCTGACATATCTCCATTAGTTCATGTATAGGTACTGAGCAGGTGTGTGTTATTCAGGCCTGTGTGCAATGTGTGTAATAACAACAGAGTGTAAATTGTAACGTCCCCTTCTAGGATTATTAAAGTATACATTACTATTATTTTTATAATTAATAGGGTGAGATTTTTCCGGTCTGGATGCGTGGGATTTCCCCCCTTCTGGTCTACATATCCCTGCTTCTGCTGAATCATATTTTTCCGTGGTGGGGGGACCCCCCCCCTGTTTTTTTCTCACAAATCCTACCCTGTATAGGTTTTTATGTTGTGTTAACTTACTTTGCACCCTGCTGTCTCATAAAGCATTGAGATATTTAGAAAACAGCGTATGCATATCAGGGTAGGGGAACGACTCTCTAGTCATGTGTTAAAGGATACCTAAGTTCTAGGGTGGAGAAAGACTCAAAAACAAACCCATCACCCATCACCACCCTCATGTTCTTTTCTTCTCTATGCCGTTTCATGCTGGGCAGGTAGCGTACACAGCTCATCTGTACTGGAAATGGCCACTTATGGCTTTATTTGGATTGGATTTACGGGGGGTTGGGGTTGGTGAGAGCAGTGGGACTCACACAGCCTATGTGCAGACAGAGAACCAAAACAAAACCTTACACTAAGACTAGATATGTCTCTGTGGATCTACCAGGAAAGGTGCTATCAGTTAATCCAGTTTCAGAGAACCCAGTGTGTACACCTCCTAAATCTCAACAACACATTGTGCCAGGCTGCATGGTAACCAAGCTGATTGGATAAGCCGACCTGCTGTCAGGTCGTGGTACGAAATGGATCCTGCATGATGTTTTGCGTAGGACTGTTTGAAATATATTTTGCACTCACATTATACATTACAGATTTCCAACATTTTGAATAAGAAACCTCCAGTTACAAATAAGACTAAATCCAGCAATTAGTTACTACTAATAACTATGTGAGATTTATAGAAAAATTCAAATGTGAGAATTAAAAACCACAAAGACTCATTGCTTTGTGCGCGGCTAATGTGGCAGATTAGGATGGGAGTCATTGAAAAAAGCTACAGACTGTGGCTGCTTGCTTGGTAATTAATCACTGGCTCACAGCAGCATGGCTCAGACATAATCCGACTCTGTTATGTCATCTCTACAAGCCAGTGCTGGACACTCCCACCTCCCATATTTACATACACGTATAAATCAGATGATGGGGGTAGAGGTTTAGTTTAAAGTCTAAAGGAAAACTTGATGTGGCTTATAAATGAAATTTAATGAAATTTAAACTGAAAGCATCTTTGAATGGCTGCCTGCATGATGAGTGATTGACAGCTCCGTTCAGTTCAGAAAGATAAACCTCTTTACCTCCAAATCCTGGTCGCATTGTAAAGTCATGGTCGTCGATCCTCAGCAGCTGCTCTGACTTTGTACCCCGGGCTTTAGTTAAATCAGGACTCCTCTTGAACATGGTACTGAGGGAATTTTTTTGGAAAACACAAATGTTGTTATTTTCCTAACCACTACATGTAACCACTTTAAAATCGTTGCACAGTGCATATGTATGTGCTCATGCTGTACTATGGCTGCTGTAGTCTGGATCAACGAGTTCATTTACCAGATCACCAGATGTCCCTCGCCATGCAAAACCTTTCACTTAAGGAAAACAACAATATACTTTGAGCTAGCAAGCTTCACTCTGAAAATGGCAAGTTTTAAAGGAAACTTGGATAACAAGTAACAAGGCAGACCCCACTTGTTTTTTTTGGGTAATATATGTAAAGATTCAAAAAGAATGTGTTTAACATTACTGCATTTAGTATCTAACTGGGACCAATTGTGGCTGGTCGAAGTATTGTTACACAGGGCAATATACTGCGAAGGGCGCAATACGGGTTGTCTTTGTTTTCATCCATTTCAATGAAGCTTTTCCAGTTAACAGACAATATATGGGAGGAGGGGTATTCAGTTGGTTGCAATTTCCAACATCATTGCTAGATGCTACTAAATCTAACAAACTGGTCCGTTAAAAGAAGTTGGCAGTATTGCAGAAAAACTCAGAATTAAGTGATAAAACTACAGAAATTCTAAAATACTAATACTGGATAGGTTGTCAGGCGTTAATTTGCAATATCAGTTTGGTCCCTGGACTATCTCATGAATCCTCATGACATTGGTGATCCTCTGACTTTTCAGAACTGACATCCTAACTAACAGTAATGGCGACAGTGCTTGCGAGTGTGAAAAAATAAATCAGCTGCAGGATTTGTCTACAGTAAAAGACAGGGCCACATCAGTACAAAATCCATACAGGATCCTCACCCTACACTAAGAATACACTCTCACCCTAATTTCAAATTCCCTAAATATATTAAAAACAAACATTGACATGCAGTAAAACTTTGCCCAGTTGTCCATAATCTAGTTTTGAGTGTACAGGTTGGCTATTTGCAGATATATTTAGTATTTAAATGCTTCTTCCAAGCCTCTAAATCCCCTGTGCTAATTAGCAGCTATCCAAGCTTTTCTACGTTGTGTACACCAGTTTTCTAGTACTACTTGTTTTTTGCATTTTTGCTTGTCATCGTATTGAGTTTATGAAATATAGGCGGATAATCTCATACATTACCTAATTCTTGAGATAATGGATTAATATAATAATAATTGGGGTTAATATAATAGGAAGTGAGCCATCCTCCTCACTACACATAGCCATTACCATGTACCTCTAAGATTATTAAAATACTTTACTGTCCAGTATAAGATCCTAGCCCATTATTGTTCTAATTGGTCTGAATACAAAAAATAAAAAAGTGTCATACCTGCCAATATTGCGACTGGATCCTTCTGTTGGAGACATTTCTCTTTTTGATCTGAAAGAGGGAAAACAATGCGTGATTTTATGCGAGCATTGTCCAACGTTTAATAGCAGTGACGCTAAATTGGGTACATTTTCAAAGGAATTGTAAAGTATGAGGGGCATTTTGAAAAACCAAAAAAAAGTGACCATCATGTCACAGACTTACAAAATGTAAGTCTGTGACATGATGGTAGCCTTCTTATTCATTACATAAACTGCTGAAAAACATGCACTCTCTACAAAGGAGGAAAAATCTAATAAGATTAGTAGGAGTGATGAGCAGATGAAGGCAGGGTGGTGTGCGGTAAATAAGCTTCGGGAAACAAGATAATTCAGACTTAGCATCATTGTTTTGATTACTAATCATTTTTCTTTGAGAATCGGATGAGATTCTGAGTCTGAATTGGTGAGGGGGTGGTTAGGTGCACAGTTCTGAGATGCTATATGCATACATAAAAGAAATAAATACGGTTTTATCTACATTGTGATATGCACTGTAGGTATTGCAATAGTAGTGATCATATTTAATGGGTAATAGATATTGGACAACATTAGTAATGCTAATGCACAGTATACAAATGTTGCACAGTAATAGAATTGCACAGTATTTCAATAGTATCATTAGTATTCAATATTCAATTTTGCACAATAGATGGGTAAAAGGGAGTCCGGGGGTTGGGGGTTACCCCCAATTTCAACTGGATGTGTATTGTCTGCCACTGGTCAACACCCAGCAGGTCTGGATCTGTTGCGAAACGGCTGCGGCCATGACTGACAGCTGAAGTCTCGAGGAGTCCCATGTTGTCAGACAGAAAAAACTGACCGAGGTTGTTGTCTGTCCCTCTACTTTGCAGTGAGCATTCACACCCAGTGAAAGATGTTGGAGAAGGCTTATTACTGGGTAAGGTTAACTCTTTTGAACCATAAGGTTACTTTTCTTAGTGGTAGTACTTTTACCTTAACTTATCAGCTTAGATGCAGTGAAACTGATAAATGATTAAGCTTAAGTATAGTACATGGAGTGGTCAAAGAGCTGATAATCTATCAAGATGGACCGTCTGCTTCTCTTCAAAGCCTTTGCCCCTTGATGAAAATTGACAGTACACGACATACTAAGAAGGGTGGCTTGTTAAATAGAAATCCCCTACACAGTGCGTCGGTCAGGCAAGGACAAACAAAATGAAAAGGACTTGGCTCCCAACAACACTAAGCTCTAGTCTCTCTTAAACTGTTTTTATTCTGGAAAAGTGAACATGCATATTGCATAGTGTATGCTTCATTATCTTCATCATAACTCATGACCCCAGTGTTTTCCTGACCGTTGACTTAACGTGAACACCGCGGTGGTTTTTGTAACAGTGTTGGAAGGCACCATGTTGTCCTGAGGGGGAGGTCGGATCAGAAAATGCTCAACCGGGTCGTTTTGAAAGGTAACGTCAAAAAATATAATTTTGTTATTTATTCTGAAGAACTTGTTGCACTTAAGTCAAAAAGTAATGAAATCCCACTGAGTTTTCAGTGTTTCCTTTCTCTTTTCTCTGACTGTTCAGCCATTCTCATTTTTTAAAAGTACAAATCATGCCATGTTCTTCTCAGACAAAGGTTTAGGAAATTCCAGAAAATTATACCAAGAAAAGTTTAGGTTAAAATATTTGACACTTTAAGCTGCATTTCCATGCTATGAGCCTTTCATATATATATAACATACGGTATAACCACTTAGTCTCTTACCATCGAGGCATTAATACAGCCTTTACAATCTCTATAGAAACTAGCTCTCAAGGTCCTGGATAATAAAACTAAAATCACCATCACTATAATGTACTTTCTTGATATGTTCTCCTCTTAATAGGTTAGCACCAGACCCTATTAACACATTTATAATTCAGAACATTATTGGTTGATTAACCAGATCAAAAGGAGTAGAAAACATCCTTCAGCCAGTCAGCCTTTACAGTTTTGGAACATCATTCCATTGACTACACTATAGCAACTTCTTTGCATATTATTTTAAAACGTGGTTGTAACAAGCAAGACGACCTGCTATCATTGGTCTGCTCGCTGCATGCTCGCTCGGTGAGCTCTCGGTCGCTTGGCTTTTTGTCTGTTTGCCAGATTGAGACCCTTCTAGTCGTTTTTGTCTTCTGTAATGTAATGTAATTTTATGTTGCCATAATTATCTGCTTAACATCGTTTTGTAACAATTCCGCATTGTACATGTTGTACTTCACATGATCCTGTGTTACTCCTTTAAGCTTTTTATCCCGTTCAGCTGCTTCATGGTTTGTTTTCTCCTGTTCCAAAATTAGAGTGTTTTTATTGTGGCAACAATAGAAAGATATAGGCCAAGCGGAAATCCCAGGTTTAATAAACCCTTGTCAGCCTTCAGAAGGAAGCAGCCCAATCGCCAAAGTCAAAGTCGCTAGAAGTGTTTCTCGCTGGATTTGCCCCTCACAACAATGTGGGGGAATTTTGTGAGAGCCCTATATGCAAAATGGCTGCCATTATTATTATTTATTATTATTATATTATTAAGCGGGTTTTGTTTTTCACAAAGGTAAGTAAAGTCACTCAGCGCATGCAGTATTTTGATAAGTCCCACTTCATTGAAATGAACGAATCCTGGTAGGAAGGCTACCTACCCTTTGCAAAGTTCTTCGATTAATGACGGCCATATTTTTTTCCCAATGTTGTTCTTTTATAGTAGAAATATGTATCTCAATGCCGCAATGCTGTATACAATTTTTTGGTGTTGATAGAATCAAAAGTGACAAAAGTCTATTCATATTACTGTTACACACATTATCAAAAACAATCATGGTGGACTTCCAGGATCCAG
Organism: Etheostoma cragini; assembly: GCF_013103735.1. Lineage (NCBI taxonomy): Eukaryota > Metazoa > Chordata > Actinopteri > Perciformes > Percidae > Etheostoma > Etheostoma cragini. The sequence goes on from NC_048424.1 coordinate 22,228,901, forward strand.
GAGGCAAAGAGTTGTGCAAAGACTTTGAGTCAATCAGACTCACGATGTCAAAACATTTTCACTTTTTCGGCCTTAAATTATAGCGCCACCATCGAATGGAATCATTTTATGGGAAGCATTAGCACAACAATAACAGTCATGGTAGCACGGTCTCTGTGCTTCTCCTCATAGTTATCGGATTCAGCTACCAACCCTTTGTAGACTGGCTCAGGTTTTCCTTGGACCAGATCTTAATTATGCTGTTATAGTTTTAGAATGCTGGGGGACTTCTTTGACACACTGAGCTTCTCTTTCTTCTCTCGTCCCCTCTGTGTGCATTCATGTCCCAAACGCGTGTTACTACCTTAACTTCGGGTCCTTTAGTTTTCTCCCTACACAGTTTTCCTTGGATTGGGGAGACATCTTAATCGGGGTGGCAGCTGCTGCCATGGTCCTGCTCTACACCCTAGATTGGGGTGGCAACTGGATAATTAGGTCTAGTTGGATCTTTGTGAATTGTAGAATATGGTCGCTATACGCTATCTGTGAATTCTGGTCGTGATTTTTCACTATGAATAAAATGTAATTGAATTGAATTGGGCAGGGGTTAATTTTGGATTTGTTGTGTGTTGGCCTATGTAAATTCAAGAATGCCATGGATGCATCGGTGTGCGCGTGGACTACAAAACCTGATTGATACCATTTGACAAACTGCAAATAAATATACCAAGGTGAGAAATCCCTTTGCTCTGAGTAGTAAAACGCTTATCAAAGTCATTTAGATGCTGTTGGCAGTGCCCTAACCTACAGCTGATGGCAACATCTTTCTATAGGTGCACCCTCCTGTGTATCTGTACTAAGTATAAAAAGGATGTTATCATTAAAGTAGATAATAAGTCATAATACCAAGTAATATGAATAGAACAGCCTTTTTAATAGTTAAGTTGAACCGGAATTACTTTACATCTTACACTATTAACCGCTAACCCTATTTTAATCTCTATCACTCTATTCCATCTGTGATGTCTGACTGACTGACAAGTGCTCTGAGATTGTGTGTTTTTTTTTCTGTTTCATGGCAGGTAGAAACCATTAAAATGTGTGTTACCACCAGTGACGGCCAAATGAAGCTTGGTGAACCAGTGTCTTTATTTTCTGGGTCCTCAGATGGGGCCCTTGGTTTTAAGAGAAAGGCCTAAGGCATTGTGATTTAGGGGATTCTCAGCCCTTTGTTGAACAGAGAGCGCCATCTAGTGGCTTTAAAAATAAAGACACTGGTTCACAAAGCTTCATTTGACCATCGCTAATTACCACCATCACAGGTTGCTGATCTGTAGCTCCTGAGAAAACCCACTGACAGAAAAAAGAAAAGGTCCCCTGATGACATAAGAGACCATAGGCCTAACTCATCCCCTGGAGCCAAGTGAAGTAAAGATCCAGTTATAAC
>NC_048424.1:22230426-22233800 GCF_013103735.1 Etheostoma cragini
TCATTGTACTGAAAGCTGTTGGTGGATCTCTCATTTAAAACCCAGAGACATGGTGTGGTCTGAACAACAACAGCAGGACCTTAGCAGCAATTAGTTGGTGTTCAGATATCTTTCTTTGATTTGTTGTATGTTGGAAACAGTTTCACGATAAATTCGAATTGGGATATTTAAAGAGCAGAAGAAGTCTTAATCGTGTTGTCATCACGAGGAAGGTAAGCATCCACAGCCACTCCCAAAGCAACTGGCCTGGGGCTGTGTCCCTTTAATGAATGAAAACAAGTCCTGGGGTGTGATCTGATGCTGATTAATACAATCTAGAAACTGATCTTTCAATATGTTAAATACGTTTTATGTAATGTTGGTCTTTTAGGTAAAAAGTACTTATATTTTTTTTTGGGGGGGGGGGGTTATTGATGTAAACATTAACCTGGTGTATTATTAACCCTTGTGTTGTCTTTCCGTCAAAATTGAAAATCAAAATGCTGTTGATGCTTTTAATCAATGTTTTTAACTTTTTTTTACGTTTTTGTCCCTTTTTCCGTTTGTATATCTTTTTTTGACGTTTAACACTACGTAACACTAAATAACTTTAGTTTTACAGTTATTTGGGGAATTTATGGTCAATAAACCTCATTTATAGGAAATGATACCTAATGTTTGAGTTAGAAAAGCAGAAATTAGGAATTATTGAGACTAAAATTAAAGGAATGGATGTTGATGATAATCACAGACTGGAATATGTCAACTTTTACTCAATACTATTTCAAAAACACTTCCATTTGTTTTACAATGCTATAAAATTGAATAAGACGCCCCAAAATGAATGAAAGTAGAGACTTGCCAAAGAGCGTTGGGTGGAATCAATCATGTTATTTTGGGGAATTAAAAAGAACATTGAAATTGGACAACATTTTAGTTTGACCCGAGGACAACATGAAGGGTTAAACAACATGTAAGGGGTTGTTTCTTGCATGTTAGGGTGTAAGTTCCCTGAGAATCTTTTATATCAAGCTAAACTGGTACCTTGGACCTGATTCAGAATCAAATCAATATGGGTCAACATTGGCGATTTAGGTATGTTTATTATTGTAATTTAATAATAAAATGTGTAATAATTTAATCAACTTAAAAACTAACTAATTTGGGTAATATAAAGCACCTGCTGCTTATTTTTCTGTGCTTTGTTGCACTCTTCTGAATGTAAATTCTGCTGTTGAGAATATCTTTGCCCAGATATATCCTGGCTTTAATATGTTGCCAGTTGTTCCTTGCAGAAAGAGGCTTTTTGGGACCATTAAACAGATGCTATGCCGTAATCAGAATGAATAATAATGTTACATCATCACAACAGAAGCCAGAGCGACAGAAGAGGGAGAATTCGTAATTACAACCAAATGCAACAGTGTCATGTGCTAATGTCAAAACTGGGCTCAACAGTAAGAAAAAAGACAAATCCAAAATCGGACTTTTCAATGAAAAACAATCCTCCCTAAACAGTCAGGGGGCTAACTTCTGGGGGGGGGGGATTGTATATTGATTCAAGGTTCATTAGCTTTGAATCACATCCCACTGTCTTCAGCATCAGAATGACAGATGATAGATAGATAGATAGATAGATAGATAGATAGATAGATAGATAGATAGATATTCTGAAAGCAATGGAGGGATTTCCGTCTGTAAAAGGACATAGATGTGCAGACATCTAAATTAGTTATGAAATGATAAAGGATATATGAAGCATGTAAGAAGGCAGACAACAACTGGAGCCAAGAGAGGCTTTCCACAGTCCTCCAACAGCATCTTGGATTGTGTGACTGAACAACAATAATAAGCATATCAGTGATAAGTCAGCAGAATCAAGTTCTAAAGCAGTTGATCTAAAATGTGAAATCCACATAGCAAAGTCGATCTGCTGAGGAAGGGACTGAGGAATAGAAAGAAATAGAGAATAGAGAGAATAGCTTTACGCGTATTTACGCACGGCGCATTACAAGTCTCCATCTCTCCTGCACTTCTTCCAAAATGAACTGACCTGTGTCTGCATTGTTGCAGTATTTGCCCGGACACACCGACCATCCAAACTAGCAGGTAAACCAGCACCACATCCGTGTGCATGATGCCCAGTCCCAGTCCTCTCCAAAAGTCTCAAAACTGCAGGTTAGTCCCACAACCTTCCCCGCACAGGACGCGCATGCCGCTCTCGCTTCGCGCATTAAACCTAGTGAGATTCTATACATGATGCCACGGTTTTTCATCTCAAAGAGGAGGGGGAAGCCATTCGCCTCAACCTACAAATCCTCCGCGTGAGATAGCTCGGATTTGTTGTCCGGCGGTCGGTGGAGTCGGAGCAGGAACGCGGCGCGTGGGTTTTAATCCGCCTGGTAGAGCGGAGTGCTTCGATCACCTCCACTTCCAAAGGTAAAAGATGACAGCAGGTCTCAGGAATGGAGGATCTGATCTGCACACTATTTCATAGTCATGTACAAAATGGTGAAGAATAAAATGGATGAGGAAGAAGATCCCTAACGCGAGATTTGGGATTATTTTGATGGATAATTTTGAATCTGCACAATTTTCTGATAATCTATCATTTAGGAACTTTTCCAGTTTGATGTTGACTTGATATATTTGCGGATATACAGTATATTTGAAAGCACAGAACCAATTACTAGTGTTGTGACCTACAGGAAGTTATGTAACGTCTCTTAATCCACAGTGAGCCAACCCAGTCTCATATTAAAGCGTACCCTGACTACTTTGGTCCAAAGTGCAACAACGTAGAGGGGTTACAGTAATAGGTGTCACTGCCCAATGTGAGGAGAGTGCGGGCTTGAGCTGCGCATGCGCCACTTGGCAACGAGTAGCATACAAGATGCTAACAAGACTTCTGAAAGGTCAACCCAGTAAAAATGGACCTGGTTGACCGACTTAGTTTGACAAGCATGTGTATTTTTTCCTTTGCCTTGTGTTGATGATTTTACTGATTTCAAGACATTTTTATTTTTTAATGGATGGGTGATAATAGTTTCTCACCTTTGAATTTAATGCATCTTATTAAATTATCATTTAATTGAATCACAGATGAATTAAAGTCATTGTTTGTGTGACTGTGACATGCATGCTCCCTTGTATTGAGAATTTTACGTTTTCCCAAATTCCCCAAACGTAACATTACAAATTCACCACCAGATGTCAACGTGCACCACAGAATGGTTTTGTACCATGGTCCATGGATGTATTATATATAATATATTAACGAGTCTTATGCCTACCATACACTAGGAGACTTTGAAAAGACTTACTGTAAGTCAGACTTCATCTCCCATCTAAAGTTAAAGACTGTCGTAATATGTAAAGACTGGGGGGGGGGGGGG
>NC_048424.1:22233810-22247065 GCF_013103735.1 Etheostoma cragini
GCAAGACCACAACTAGATTTGTTATGAAAAATGTATCCAGTTTATTTGGGTAAATGGGCAATAAGCAGTACTCCACACTTTCAAGACTGGATAGATGCACTGTTGAAGTTTGCTAAAATTGAAAGAGTAATCTTCATGAATGTAGACTTTCTAGAGTAAAATTTAATATAGTCCCCTTTCTATGCAGCCATGTCCTAACGATGATAAAGGCATCTCCATGTAGTTTGCTTTAATGCGCATTAGAACTTACCACAGCATATTAACAAGCGTAAGAACCCCCTATTAGTTATAGTTTTATGTTCTTTTTTTGTCTCTTCTTTCTAAGTGATGTCTTGTCATTTCATTTTAAATTGTGTGTGTACATGTTTGTATATGCATATGCATATAAGTATACACGTCTGGGTATGTATGTGTTTGTATATATAAAATAAAAAAGAAATAAAAAAACGTAATCAAGCTAGCGAGCTACTGTTAACTGGAAATCTAAATATTTTACTTCAGTAACATATTAACTTATTTTACTTACTTAAAAGATTGAGTACTTTTCTCTCCCCCCCCCCCCCCCTCCTTTAATCCAAATTTTCGTTTTTAGTAGTTTGATAAATATGGGCCCTGATTTGTCAGCATGATAACAGTGATGGGAATAAGATAATGAAAACTCATGAAGTGATGCACAGTTTATACTGTTAAGAATCTGAAGTGAACACACCTTTCATGCAGAGTTGTCTTTATTGAAAAGCAGGAAATGTCCAGATTAAAGTGATACCGGGCTTTATTATGCAAGCCTTAACATTGGTTAAAACAGCTTTAATATCCAAGCCTTAACATTGGTTAAAACAGCTTTAATATGCAAGCCTTAACATTGGTTAAAACAGCTTTAATATCCAAGCCTTAACATTGGTTAAAACAGCTTTAATATGCAAGCCTTAACATTGGTTAAAACAGCTTTAATATCCAAGCCTTAACATTGGTTAAAACAGCTTTAATATCCAAGCCTTAACATTGGTTAAAACAGCTTTAATATCCAAGCCTTAACATTGGTTAAAACAGCTTTAATATGCAAGCCTTAACATTGGTTAAAACAGCTTTAATATGCAAGCCTTAACATTGGTTAAAACAGCCATTTTGAAATAATTTGATTGATTTGATTGACATCAAGTGTATCAGTAGAACCCACATTGTTACTTTTGGGTATTACCAGAATACAATTAATCACATGGTTTTCTACATTGAAGAAAAAGAGAAAACAAAATTAAAGAGGCTATCAGCAAAATGATGAAAGAATTCTTAGCTCTGCCATGATGAAGAAGGCCTTCTAAGCCTATGGCCGATAGAAACACAGGTACTCAGTGAGGCCTGTAGTGCCTGTGTTGAGACTTTTTTTGATAAAAAGGATACCAGCATTCTCATACACTGGTACAGCATCCAGGTTAAGAAGCAGGGACATGGCCTGAATGGGATTGTTGGCGGGATCTTTAGTGTACCACAGGTACACCTGGTTACCTCCGGTCCCCTCGTTGAGGTTAAGACTCACTTTGGTGTAACCTTGCTTCTGAAGGGACTGATACTCATCGTTAGTGGTGGAAATCTTCAGATCAGTGAGTGCAAGCTCGGGGTCGGTGGTCTGATGGTACCAGATGAAGATAGGGGCTGCTCCTGTACCTCTGTTGACGTCTTCATCCACACACATGTAATCATCCTTATAGCAGTTGCCTGATCTGTCAGCAGTAACCTCACTGATGTAGGTTTGTTTCTCTCTCTTCACCCAGACGTAGATATACTTCCCTCCAGTGTTGCGGTTGAGATCACAGGCTGATTTCTCCCAGCCGTTGCTGAACTTCAAGGCTTCACCGTCTGGATTTTCAGTGACATCAATCTCCACTATGGGAGTGTGGTACTGCCCGGACTTTTTGGAGAACCAAAGGTAGATGGCATCACCTCCTGCTCCCTCATTGAGATTTCTATCTACCTTTTTGAACCCTGCATTGGACAAGCCTTTAGCCATGGCGTTGTTGAATGAAAACTGAACCCAGCTGATTTGTTCTGACCCGTTCTTGTACCAAAGATAGATCTTATTTCCTCCTGCTTCTTGGTTCAGATTGACGTTAATTTTCTTGAAGCCTTGTGAAAGGAACAGTTTCTCATCAGCTGCATCAATGGACACAGCAAGGTCTGAGATGTAGCTGGTGGCCATTTTTTGGTAACTGCATACAAGAAAGACAAATCATGAGTGAACAGAATATGACAAGTCAGCAGCAAGACTGTGCTTATTCAGATGAGCTCCAATATGATCTTGAAACAATTATATATGTCAGTTGTCGAATATGAATAATTATATTGACATCTAAAATTATACTGCGGCACTCATTGACACTAGGTACACTGAATATAATTGATTGAGATCTGAAATAGAAAAATGTATGGTAAAAAGAAAACGATAAGTTCTTGAAGTCTTACGTGTCTGCTGACGGTGAAGGTTCGGCAGGAAGAAGTCAGCTGGTCTGCTGGATTCTGTTGTACTCACCAAAAGTCAGCTGTCTTTATATAGAGAGATGCTCTGGCGCATTGTGCAATCGTTATCTGTGAGGAGTCATTTTCCACAGAATACACTGTATTTTCTCCCACGCACGCACGCACACACACACACACGCATTAAGCATTGAGTGCTTAAGTAAGTAATTCAAGATTATTTATATAGCAGGTATCACAAAGTGCTTCAAAGGCCGAATAAAACAATACATTGTAAAAAATGATAATCATAAAAAGCACAAGTAATCACACTTCCACAAGTAAGCTGCCTTTTATAGAAAACACAAGTGCTGTTGATAATCTCAACAAAATAAAAAGTGGTTTAATGCCCTATTAAAGGTTTAAATAATTTACATGAATATTGACTAAGAAATAAGACAATGTAAGCATTGAAAGCTAATATTTTGTCACTAGCAACCTACATCTGTCCTCTGTGAAATACAGTTGCATTTTCAGCTCTGGATGAAACCGTTAACAACTCATTGCCGTCATAAGGAAGCGTGTGTCACGGTTACGAAAATATCCTGCACTATGCTACCTATATACAGTAGCTAGAATAATACACGTTTCCGAGCAGAAGTGTGTATATGTTTGTGTGTTTGTGTGTCTTTCAAAAATCTTGAGAACTGTTCTCTTCTTTTAACCAACTTGACCCCTCCTGAGGTCTCTTTAAGAACATTGTAAAATACTTCTTCCACTTCTATAATTCCAAAATGTCACCTTTAGCAGTGTGATAAATATGGGCCCTGATTTTTCAGCATGATAAGCATGATGGGAATAAGACAAAGTGAAGTTTCTATTGTATAGAGTCTGAAGTGAAGACACTTTACATGCAAAGTTGTCTAGAATGAAATGCAGGATTGTTTAATATCCAATTATTCATTCAACACTATTATCAGCAAGATACTAAGATACACAGGTACTAATATCCAATATTGCCTAGGTTAAGATTTCTTTTGATAAGATATGATTCATACTGGTCATTGTTGCTGAACACACACGTCTTCCCAAGAAGTTTGGTTAGGAAATGTCTTAGTTAATAGACAACTTTCCCTTGAACAGAGCTTTGAAGAAGAAGTAAACAATGAATACACACACACACACACACACACACACACACGCGCGCGCGCACACACACACACACACATACACACACAAACACACACACACACACACACACACAGACACAGCCTTGAGCTCTTAAGTAAGTAAGTACATTTTATTTATATAGCACTCATCCCAAAGTGCTTCACAGGCCCAAAAAGAAAATGTATTATAAAAAAATGAAGATCATAGAAACAGTAAGTCGTAGTAAAACACAAAAGCATAAAATACATAGGAACACAATCACAACTTGCAAAGGTGAAATTTACAGTAAAACTACATCCTGAATCCTTTTTCTTTTTTGTGTTCATTGAAATGTGAGGAGATGTATAGTGTTGTACTTTTTTTTTTTTACAGGGGCCTGTAGAAGAAAATAAGACGTCTCTATGACGCCAGTGTTTTGAATTCATTTCACTAGTGTGTTGTTTCTGCTTTGAATGTGTCATGGTCAAAAATGTGTGTCAAAAATGACCTTATGAATAAGACGTGTTAGGTTTTGATTGCAGAATGTCCTGTTGACATAGCAGTGAGACGTTTATCTCCAAGTGTTGTTCTGCTACGTTGAGTTTTGACACAATGAGCCCGGTTCTGTATTTTGTGTGTTTGGGAAAAACTGTAAACAAACGGCTGACTAAAAAGATACGTCTTTAGCTGCTTTTTAAAAATGTCAGCAGAAGCAGCCTTTCTTAAAACAAGGGAAAGCTTTCCACAGCCTATGAGCAACTATTCAAAAGTTCCATCACCTTTAGTTTCCAGCCTAGAACAGGGAACAGCCAGTAAGGCCCGATCAGAAGACCTCAAAGATCTGCTGACAACATACAGGTGCAGCAGATCACTTGTGTAAAGGCCTTTTACAGTCGCTGTGTCCGACCTGTCGTGCGACAATGTGACGTCAAAATGACAAACATCTCATTGACGCACCAGTAGTTAAAGTGCAAGACCAGTGGTCGTACACCACTCTACTTTTTTTAGCGCTGCACGACAAGGACAAAACAGGATGCATGGATGAGTTTGAGGGCCAGGTCTCTCTTGTAAACTTACTGGGTTAAAATGAGTTCTTTATGGTGAATGAAAGGCTTGATCTGACAATGTAGGTCACCGAAGCGTTGTGCAGACATTCTGAAGTATTCAAAGTGCTTCTCTTCGTCTATCATCCTCAATTGTATCACAAGGATATTAAACTCACCATATTTTTATCTGGTGTTTTTCAAAGGATGAACATTCCACCTTTTTTTTCTTTGTTTCTTTGCAAGCAGGCTCAAAAGCAGCTCCTCATTCATTGACTCCAATATCATCTTAGCCACTGTTGACATTGGCATCAATGCTGCTGCTGCCAGTTCTGCCATTGTTGACCTTTTCTTCTTCTTTTAGTCTGTAGAAATAGCTTTCCTCAGTCGGGACCTCTCTGTTCAGGAGAAGACTGCGACTAGTGTCGCGACCACCACCACGCAAACGTAGACATGTAAGGGCCAGCGGCCACAGAACCAACTCCTAACTCGAGAACTGTTCTCTTCTTTTAACCAACTTGACCCCTCCTGAGGTCTCTTTAAGACCATTGTAAATATTGTACAATGTGGTATTGCTACGTTACTTAACTCAAGATCTGAGTTCTTCTTCCACTTCTATAATTCCAAAATGTCACCTTTAGCAGTGTGATAAATATGGGCCCTGATTTTTCCGCATGATAAGCATGATGGGAATAAGACAAAGTGAAGTTTCTATTGTATAGAGTCTGAAGTGAAGACACTTTACATGCAAAGTTGTCTAGAATGAAATGCAGGATTGTTTAATATCCAATTATTCATTCAACACTATTATCAGCAAGATACTAAGATACACAGGTACTAATATCCAATATTGCCTAGGTTAAGATTTCTTTTGATAAGATATGATTCATACTGGTTATTGTTGCTGAACACACACGTCTTCCCAAGAAGTTTGGTTAGGAAATGTCTTAGTTAATAGACAACTTTCCCTTGAACAGAGCTTTGAAGAAGAAGTAAACAATGAATACACACACACACCATTGACCTCTTAAGGGCACAGGTCGGAGTTGAACCCGCAGCTGCTGCGTCGAGGAGTAAACCTCTGTATATGGGCGCGCTCTGTACCAGGTGAGCTACCCAGGCGCCCAACCTTTTATCCTCAGATATCGAATATAAAAAGCTACTTTTAACACAAATAAAAAACATTACTGAATGATACTGATGAGCCAGTGGTAAACATGGACACGTCTACTGTATCCTAAAGCCAGATCATTAACAACTCTAATATGGATCTGCACATAAGACACTGAATGTGACATTCTGTCTGCCTGCTGTATGTTCTATTTTATTATTATTAATCAGAGTTAAATTCACAAAATAATAAAACTGATATTCAAACACACACTTGTGGTACGTTCTCTTATTCATAATAAGTCTGTGAACCTCTTTTCCAAGAGAGATTGTTTATGATGCTTGAGAAAGTATTTAAAAGGCTATGACTGTTTCCTACAGGGATAACTCACACAGATGGAACCATACAGTACAACACATATATTACACATACTGTGGATGCAACTTGTGTGTACATACCAATGAGGCGGCAGTTTTCCTCTCACATGAACCAAACCCTTTTCTTCCACCAGGTGCCAGTGTTTCCTATGCTCCTCACCCCTGAACAATGTCTACACAACATGACAGTAGAGGTCATTTGGTGCCTTTGAGGATGCAGAGAGAGAGCGAGACAGTGCATGGCCTTCGTTAAAAGACTGTGGCTGCACCATGAGAATGTGTAGAAATGGGGACAGGAACCAGAAGGTAATTATTGAGAGGTAGCAGACATCTTAGATCTGTGACCAGGATGTCAAGTTTAAAAAGAGCCGCAGCTTCTGTCTCTGCTTTCACTCTTTCCCCTCGTTGTGAGTCATTGTGAGTCTTTGTCTCATCTCAGTCCCTTTGCCCAGCTGTCACCATCATTCCAAAAAAATAAAAAAAATAACATAAACATACACACAGACAGCTGGTCTGTGAGAGTCTGCTGATAGAAAATATAACCGGGCAGTTTTGTTAAATGGCGCTTCAGTACAGTGTGAGGGAGGCTGTGGGAGCGATGGGTGTTCCTACCCTGTGTTATGTACAAGAATGAGGGGTGGGGTGTGTGTGTGTGTGTGTGGGTGTGGGGGGGGGGGAGCGAGATTGCAGTGGTTTCCCTTTGCAGAGAGCAGCCCCACCCCTCTCCCCTGGCCCTGCTTGCCTCCTGTCGGCCATTGTGGCTGGGCAGACAGTCATGCTCATCCGTTCATTCTGCCTGCACTCTCACATTGGGATTTGCTTCCCTGGCATGGAACTAGTTAAAGGACGGTATTACCAAAGCATGTTTGGTGAGTGTTTGATTGGTTTTACACCACACTATCAAACAGATGTCTCTTAGAACGGTTTTGATTTCACAAACGCTTCCGACTTCATTTGGGAGAAATGGGCTGTTCCTAAAATTGTTTGGAAATTGTGGAGTTTGTCCATCCATCCCATTCTTGTGAATGTGATATCACAGATACTGATTTGACTTTTTCTTTACATATTTTTCTTTTATTATTTATCTCGAACAATCAACAGTGTTGCAATAGAAAAAAAAAATAAAACCACAAAATTAAAACAACAAAACAATTAATAAAAAAAGGATAAGTTCAAGAACGAACAGGCGGAAGCATACAGCTAATCAAAGGTTAAGGTTACTCTGACCTTATAAAATACAATTTTGGTCATAACTCAATTATTGAGTTATTAATTATGAGAGATCTTATAAGAGAGTTGCATCAATTATTGTTGCTTGGCTAACTACAGCATGGTTGTGCATAACGCTAGAACGACATCTAGGAGACTTATGGAGTTGTAACACTCCATAAGTCTTATGGAGTGTGGACTTATGGAGTTGCTGATCTCTGACTCTACTCGCGTAGAGTCTAGTCTACGCTGTAAACATTGCCTTGCACTATTAATCACAGAATAACGATAACTTTACGAACATTAGCTTGCATTCGTTTGGGAACCTGATCATGAACATGAAATAGTACCAAAATAACAAAAACCTTAAAACTAGTATTACACTAAAAGGAACACTCACGGACAAAGTCATACTTCTTGGAATAATTCTTGGAATAAAAGTAATATTCAGTTGGATGTCATATTCAATTTTACTGCTAGATGAGAGAAATTCTTACACAACGCAGCTTTAACATTTGTTTACATAGAAAACAAAAGAAATGTGAAATAAATCGTCACCAAAATGATTTCTAACATTGTGAGAATTAGTTTTCCATCTCTGTGAGAAGGTTTCCTCAGCCGTTCACTGGTAGAAACACAGGTACTCAGTGAGGCCGTTGTTGCCTAAGTTGATATTTCTGTCGATAACAGTGACACCAGCCGTCTTATACTCCTGAACAGCATCCGTGTTGAGAAGCAGGGTGATGGCCTTGATGGGATTGTTGCTTCCCTGTTTCTTGTACCACAGGTACACCTTGTTACCTTGGGTCCCCTCGTTGAGGTTTACACTCACTGAGGTGTAACGTTGCTGCTTAAGGGTCTGATAGTGAAGATCATTAGTTGAGACTTTCAGATCTCTTAGTGCACGCTGGGAGTCGGTGGTCTGGCGGTACCAGATGAAGACATAGGCTCCATTTGCACCTCTGTTTGTATCCTCATCCACACGGATGTAACCTTCCAGAAAGTACTCTGTGTCTGATCCGTAAGAATCGGTTGCACTGACATTACAGATGTAGGTTTGTTTCTCTCTCTTCACCCAGGCGTAGACCAAGTTCCCCCCAGCCCCGCGGTTCAGATCACAGGCCAGTCTCTCCCAGTCTTGGAGAAACTTGTGAGCTTCACTTTTTGCATCTGTAGTCACATCAATCTCCACTATGGGAGTATGGTACTCTCCGGACCCTCTGAAGTACCAAAGGTAAAGGTAAAAACCACGTGCTCCAGCATTGAGATCTTTGTCGATCTTTGTGTACCCTGCATTGATCAATCCAACACCCATGTCATCGTTGAATGTAACTTGAAGTCCTGTGATTGGTGCTGAGCGGGATTCTTTTTTATACCAAATATAGATATATTTTCCGCCTGCTCCTTTGTTGAGATCAACATCGATTTTCTTGAAGCCTTGTGATTGAAGATTTTTCTCCTCAGCTTTATCGAGAGACACGTCAAGTTGTGTGATGCAGGTGGTCATTGTGGGGAACTGCAGTAGAAAAACAAATCACGAGTAAGTTAGCAACATAATCATCAACATCAAAGTCTCATTGTGCAATCACTGCATCTAAGGTGCTAATTCCCAAATGGATTTTTTTTGGTGCTGTCAGTTAAACACTGGGACATTAAGAATATATAAAAAATGTGCAATTAATTGCGAGTTCACATGACATTAATGCGATTAATCCCAGTTACATATTTTAATCGTTTGACAGCACTAATTTTTTTATTACCATTGATTTACTGTAACCATTTTCTAACACTCAACTTCTGAGATTTTTCCACCATCTAGTGCATGAAGTAGCTTTGAAACATATTTCCACCTAATGTTTCTCAACATGTATTATATACATATATACAGGCACAAAAAGTCATCAAAGCTTACTGCTGGCGTGTGTGTAACATGTCAATGGCTAATTTCTAGCTCAATAAAGCAGAATATTAGAGCTGGACAATCTAACAAAAACATTTGATGGTATATAACATACCGTATTTTGAAGAAACTTTACCTTGCCCTAGGCAGATAGCAGGTTGTATCTTACAATAATCCGGGCCAAATCTGCAGTGAAGAATAAGAGAGTGACGCTGTCGTAATGTTGCATCAACATGGACTTTGTTTCCATGTATCCAGATACTCTGTTTACACTGTATAAAGCTATAATGCTGCACCCTCTAGACACTTTATGGCTCACTGCAGTAACTTAACCACCATTAACAGCTTTTGCTGCAGCCGTCCCAGAATGCTGTGTGGACTAGCCAGACCCTCCTCCGCAGGGCTGTAGAGGAAGGTCTGGCATTGCGAGACTACCTTTGATCATACACATTAAATCATGTTAAATCTTTAGTGAGTAACGTTTTGATATTAATGAATGTTACATTCAAGCCGTTGCCAAATGAGTTGCTACAAAGCTAATTAAGACCATCAGCTCCACACAACTCTCTTTGGATTTCTCAGTACGGCTATGTTCAGAAGATTGGGGCGACCATCATGTTTTTTAATCCTCCATGTCCTCCTTGGTTACTAGCCACTGTGTGGCGAAGGGGTGGGGGTGTGATTACAGAAGGCTTGTATCATGTGGACGCGCTGACAGGGTTGTTGTCAGAAACTACGCACCATATGTTAAAACTTACCTTGTGTTTGATCCTGTTGAATCAATTCCAATATCCTTGGACTGAATTAATCTTAGCCTGATTGCATAAATGAAGGTGTTGTTGTGGTATGATGATATTAAAAGGAAAGCTAATACAACGTCAGGTTATTTATAGGTCACAGGTCACGAGAATATTTGGCCAGTCTATAACGACCAAACCTCTTTATGTATAACTGTCTCTCTACAGATTCAAGGAGTCTTTGCAAGCAGCTGTAAGGGAATGTTTTGTCCCAGGTCAGGACTGTCTACTTTTGGAGGTTGGTGAGCCGGCCACACTTAGCATACTTTCCAGAGAGAGAGACAAGCTGAACTAAGCTTTAGCATCTATGTTACGGTGCCTGCAATATCTTTGTTTAAGGTTCAACTAAACATAACGCCTCCTGTAGGAGTTTAAATACACATACAGGTAGACAGAAACTTCAGAGAGGTGGGACGGCACTACACAAGAACCCATCATGGTTTACCGTGTACTGACTGACTAATCGTCTCCTCAAGTGAGTGTCCATCAGATGCTTCTTTGCAAGTTGTCACGCTATGTGAAATGAGTTGTGCTGCTCCTGAGTTTTTCCTGCCTGGATGTCTTCAGAAGATCCTCGAGGTTTGTCTTGAGTACAAAGCCATGCAAAACATTTACTGAAAATAAATCATCCTAACCAGTAGGGGAGGGCCAAGCCAAGGCATAAAGAGAGAGAGAGAAAGAGAGAGAGAGAGAGAGAGAGAGAGAGAGAGCAGCTTAATATCGGTGTGCACATTAAAACTAACCTTTGTCTCGTGTACCTTGCTGTGAGCATTAAAAGTGTAACCATTCAGTCTTGGGTGAGATTAAAAAACAGAAAGCGAGGTCTTTTTTTATTGATCCATACTTCTTCTCCATGGAGACGCGTGAGTGTGTTGGACTGCACCATTATTAGAAGGATTTCCACTCCAGAGTTGTAGTTTTTAGTTTTTTTTTATATCCAGAGAAAGTGTTTTTACCTTCAGCTATGAGTGATCTGCTCCGTCCATCATTCTGTCCTTCGGTCCGTCTGTCCACCCGTCCATGTCCGTCTGTGTGTTATTGTGTCTGTTTGTCTGTGACCAACATATGTTAGAATATACTATCTGAACTGACACGTGTATGCTCCTAGGAAGAATGAAAACTATTGCTTATTATTGCTAGATACAATTCAGTATACAGTATAAAGTATACAGTATACAGTATAAAGTACACAGTATACAGTATACACTTCAGAGAATGGTTTATAAGGAATGTCATTAAATGAATCAAAGTTATTTTGTTTTAAATGAAGTATTTTTGAACCACAGATAAGTAAAACGGTTGTATTTAAGCCTGTTTTGGTTGGTACACAACAAAGTTATGAAAGAAAAAAAACTTTGAGAATATATTTATTTATTTATGATTCTTACATTGTAAACCTTTGTTGTAAAGTTAAGGCTAAAATCTCACAGTGTCTTACTGTTTGAATGCTATACAGGTTTATATTTGTCAATGGCAATGCATTCTGGGAGAAAATAATATTACAGTAATATGCAAATGTTAAAGATTACAGGTATTTACAGTTAATAAAGTAAATACCATCTTAGGAAATGAAAGAAAAGGTGGGAATGACACTGCAGCCAGTATATGACTGTAAATTCAAATAATACAGTAAGAAAATGTTTACAGTAAAATACCTTCAAATTAAAAATCCTGCCAGTATATGACTGTAGATTTACAGTGAAAAGTTTTACGGTGTTCTTCCAATACTTAGCTACACTCAGCTTATGTAAATCTAATATCTTGTACACTGTCAGTGTTTTAATCAGGATTTTTTTAGTAGCATGTCTGGACTGCTCTAAGCCTAAAGACGATGCTTGTTTGGAGCAGTTTGGGAAAAAATGGACATTATGGTGGACTGTCTGCTACTTCAGTCATAATTTTAATTTTAATGCACAGATGCATAGCCCGAGTGGCAATTTTCTGTAAATATCCCCCTGGACCTTAGAGAGAGAAAGCCTCTCGATTCTCAGGAGCAATAAAGACAGACACGGGTGCGACTAGGGTTTATTACTTTTAATCAATTCAGCTAGCTACAAAATGTCCACCACGTCACACACTGACAGGACACAGAGTGGGGTCTTTGATATTACATGCGTTGAGGACATCAATCTCACGGTTGAACCTATTGTGTCATTCAGGTCTAGGTATTTTAATTACCTTAATCTAACTACTCCACATTTTGGCGATTTGGTGTGCATAGCTCTAAAGTACAGAAGCAACAAAAACAAAACAAAAAAACCCTTTTGTATGTATTTTTTGTTTCAGAGTATAGTTATTGTTATTCAATGTCATCATCATTTTTTATACTAATAACAAACCACACGGGGGAGAATAAACTTACAGATACAGTCTTCTTATAAAAGTAAGGTCTCTCAGAAATAAGCGTCTTTGCTTTACATTGCAAATGTTTATTTTTATCTTTTTCAGAGCATCCAAAACCTATGTTACAGTACACAACCAGTCCTCATCTTCCAGCACATAATCAACATCTTCATCACTGAACTGCATAATCATTTAGAAAACAGGTCATTGTTGTTGTTTTTTTGCAATACAACCAAGTCCTCACATTGTTTTCATCCTTATCTCAATTTTTTGTTCCCTTTTTGCATTATTGTACAACGAGATGGTCACAGTCGGTAAATATATCGAGACAAAAAAAGTGGCACTATTGCAAACTTGCAGGAGTATGGAACGATCAACTGTGTCCTAATACTGAGCATGCATTTTTGTCAATTTGCTACTGCCATGTTATCATTTTTTATATATATTTTTCAGACAGGTTTTATTTATAAGACTAAAATCTACCATTTGTCATGCAGAGAACGCACAAGTCACATCACTTGGAATGCAATGTCTAATACAGCTACGGAGAGGCTAGTTGCACAATGTCTAAACCAGAACTCAGAATGATTGCAATGAAGGAAAATGGACCAACGACTGCCTTTTGATTGTAAGTGCTCTTTGCAATATCCCGTCATCTGCACCGTCCCCTAGGAAACCATGACTCAAGTTCTTACCATCAGTATTCTCCCTTTTTGTCCTGACAACACCAAAATAAGGAGCATGACAGTAGCTAAATGGAATGACACAGTTTTACTAAGACAATACTGAGATACTGAAAAGGAAAAAGAAGAAAAACAAACAGCTTGTATAGCATTCCTATTATATACTTGTCATCCAGAGCAGTGCACTTATATATA
>NC_048424.1:22247165-22252526 GCF_013103735.1 Etheostoma cragini
CCCCCCCCCCCCTTTCTGCTAAAGCCCAAACTGTATCCTAAGCCCCTCCCCCCACATGGTAGAACTAAAGCATGTATACACCTCAACCGGGTGACGGCTGGTTAGGTGTCTATGAAGAGCGCACAGACATCACTGTTGTTGTGATTTGGCGCTGTATAAGTAATATTGAATAGAATTGATTGAGTGTCTGCTTCATAGGGTTTAACTGCAACAACACCAAAAAACAACAGCAACACCTCAGGCTCTAAACCTGTAAACCCACTGAAGATATGAAAGGTCGTCCTTTGATTAAAGTCAAGCAGAAGAAGCAGCCCATCCCCTGTTACTGCTGGGCATGTCAGATGTGATGCGATGCTACCATCGACGACATCGTGGTCTTGATAAACTATTTCCACTATACAGGATACTTTTGCAAACTTCATTAACTTTGACAACTTTTAGGCCAACAAGTTAATAAAGGGTTCAGATATTCATTACATCTCTAAAAGAAGTGCAATCTGACAGTGCTGCGAGAGCTTTGAAACAGCACATATAATCAATAATTGAACAGAACCAATCAAATGTTGAACAAGTCAAACATCTTTGTTTTTGATGGTCCAACTATCTAAGATATGGGATAGATATTGGAGATACTGGGAAATATGTGAAAGCACTTCTAATTACCGTTACACTCATATTTCTCTCTGCTCTCGCATTCTACATTTCATAAAATGCATGAGTGTTAAAGAGACCTGACATAAAGAAATGTGTGTGTTTTTGCTTTGATGCTTTTCATCCTGGGGATTGAACTTTGCTTTGATGCTGAAATGTACTAAACAAAAAAAGCTGCCGTGCCTTAAATAAAGCTACAGTATAATGTACAAATATTGAATATAACCCTATGATAAATAAGATAAAATGCTATTAAAAAGATGTTCCCGTGTGCTGTACCTTCTCCATGACCCTGTCGATCTGGCGGTTCTGGGTGTCGATCTCGTTGCCCATGTCCAGGGCCATGTGGCGCAGGTTACCGATGATGCCCCCCACCTGCTCCAGGTTCTCGTCCATCTCATTTTCCCGGGCATCATCTGTTACCCTAAACACACACACAGACACACACACACACAAGGGCAGATTTGAATACAGTGATGTCTGCATAAACACCGGGCCACCCACAGGTTCAGGGAGGCGCTGGCTGCGCCTTAAATCCATGTTTCACCTCTGACCCTCTACTGTGTGAACTCAGACCAGCATCTGGACACTACGGAGGATCCGGTGCACAGCAGGGTATTTTGTATTTTTGCTGATGAATTCTATACTTTTTGTTTTGATTCATTAACACTCAAATGACATATGTCTATGTTGAATGATCTTATATGCAATTTAAAATGACCAATTAAGATTAACATTTGTTAAAAAATTTGAACAGGGATACACAGCAAGCAGAGCATTTTGATACGACGAGTATTAAATGGGATGTCACCTGATTTCCAGCACTGGTCCAATTCAATTTACAGAGCAATATAACCTCCAAACACCATTATGTTCACTGGAAGAAATATTGATTGAGAAAAATATATATCTAAAGCTAGTTTGTTTGTTGTCACACGAACGTTGCAAAATTCCTTCTCTGCATTTAACCCATCCCAGCCCCCGGGGGCCAACTCCAGATCTTAGCCAGTTCCTCAAGGGTACTGGCTGGAGAACCTGGTACATGTTTTTGATGGTGGGGGGACACCCTCCATCCACCTGGATTCAAACCCAGAACCTTCTTGCTATGAGGCCACAGAGTTAAGATCAGGCCGCCATGCTACACATTCCCAACATGGGTCTGTGTCTTAAACACACCACACTGTGAGTGTACAAATAAATCTATGATCTCCAGTGATCTTTAAACAACAAATTAACAAAACATAATGTATGTTTAATGTTTAATGTATATTTTTAAGTTAGCTCAATTTCCCTAAAAAGAGCTAGACTTTAGGGTTAGATGTTTAAATGAAATAGTCCATGGGTCTTCAGCGTTTCTTTAATCCAAGGACCCCTTAACTGAAAGAGACATGGAGCCCCTATTACATATGTTGTATATAAGGAAGTGACATTTGAAACTGGGCCTACATAACACGTAGGACAGCCTCAAGACTTTATGTATACCTTTTTTGCATAGAATCCTAAGCTATTAAAATAATAATTGTTGGTTTTACTGTTAACAGTGAATCTTTAGGGATAACTGTCTCTGTGGATCTTACTGACTACCTTCCCTCGGCCAGTCAGCAGTGGGGATTTATATTATCTGATAATATGTTGGATTCATGCTAAGACTTAACAATCATTTGGGGTCCCCCTGTATCGACTCTGAGGACCGCCTAGGCGTCCCGAGCACCCTGTTGAAGATCCCTGTCATCAAACACTGGTTCTAAAACCGTGGTACAAGTCCCACAGGTGTTACGCAAGCCCCCTCCAGTGGCACCTGGATGGAACAAGTGCTAGTTGCTTCTTAAGAACTTCTGTTTCCACAGCACCTGCGAGTTCCGAGGTACAGTACATATTAATATTTCTTAGCTGTAGTTTGCAGAAAGTGTTTAACTGGAAATCGGTTTAAATGTGGATTCCAAACTTGTGGAACTTGCTAGGTTTAAATAAGAGTCCCCAGCCATGTTTGCAGCACTGTAAGGCTGTCCTCCAATCTCAGCAGTACGTTGAGCTAAATGCTAAAGTCAGCATGCTAACATGTTAGTGTGCAGAAGGTATGATGTTCTCCATCTTATAGTGTGATAGCCAGCTAAGATAATGCACACAAAGCCTGAGGCTGATGAAACACAGTATTCTATTTTCTAAAACTTTAAAACTTTAGAAAGCCCCTCTAGAGCCACCATAAAGCCATCATAAATAATCTGATGTATAAAACTGATTACTTTTTTTTCAACACTAAACCACAAAATGTCCACATTTGGTAGAATACACATATTTGCTTCCTTGAAAGGTGTTAAATGAGAAGTTTGATACCACTCTCATGTCTGTCCCGTCAATCTGTAGCTAGAGGAGGAGTCTTAGCTTAGCTACAAGACCACATTTTCTATCTTGTTGGTTTAAGATTTGTAAAAACCACCACGTTGTGGGTTTACAGGGTGTTATGTGTTGGATACATTCTTGGCAGGGAGCAGCGACTGTTGTTTTTCACGCTTTAGTTTTTGTGCGGATTAAACAAACAGGTTACGGAGTAACTTTGTAATGAGGACCAAAAATATCTTAATAGGTGCTGGTAAGATTGTTTCCTAATGTTTCAAGCCTTGTGGAAACTTTCCTCTTAGCTGGAAAAAATATATAAAACACAAATTCACTGAGAACATGTCTCTTTCTGGAGCTTTGTAGCAATAAGAAGCTTACATATTTGCAAATGCTGAGCCTTTTTAGGATGGAAAGAGATGAAAGGTTAGATGAATGTACTTAGTCTATACATATTTTCACCCTCGGCAGGTGTCCATGAACACACAGTGTTTCTTTCTACCACAGGGTTCTATCTGGCACCCGGCACAGTGTCTTTGCTACGTTGAGACCGTCCTCCCACGTCGTTTAAATAGCAAATGCACCTGCGCCCATCTGTATGCCGATGGACACGCTGGTCTTACAGGGAGGTGGGTTCAGGTGCATTCTGGGCGTGCTGGTCTCACAGGGAGGTGGGTTCAGGTGCATTCTGGGCGTGCTGCTCTTACAGGGAGGTGTGTTCAGGTGCATTCTGGGCGTGCTGGTCTTACAGGGAGGTGTGTTCAGGTGCATTCTGGACGTATTGCTATCTTGAGTTAGCGGGAAGTGATCGCACCATTGACCAAGAAAAACCTCTGAAGTCAATAGCGCAGCCTTTCATTGTTATTTTATAATAGTGTATTATTAAAATGCACCTAGGCTCGTGAACACCGCAAGTCTAGGCGCACACACACGGATGTGCAGTAGCACACAAACATGCACAATATTAAAAATAAAAATATTACAATGTGAAATCGTATCATTGTATGATCTGAGCAGATGAGTTTCTTCTCTTCTTCCTGCTCAGCAAACCCACCATTAAAATATTAATAAAGGGGATGGCAGATGACACTGATTGGTTTATTGCATAGTACGCCCTAGCTCTAGCTCTAGCGCTATAGCTCTAATATAAGACAGTATACCATAGGTGGATAAGGTTAGAAACTGCCAATACACATACACACAAGTCTTTATGCTAAGCTAAGCTAATGGTTTCCTGACTGTAGCGTCATATTTACTGTACAGACATGAAAGTTGTATCAACCGTATTGTCTAACTCTTTGCAAGAAAGCCACTAAGCACATTTTTCCATCGTTCTACTTCATATGGGTTCCCTTCCTGGTTCTAATACCCCCCAACATGTCTGCACCACCTCCTCATGTGCACTTATCTTCCTCTAATATGCATACCCACACTTCTTTCTTTATCCTCCATCTCCGTTGTAAACCTCAAGCTCCCTTCTTACCGGCGGATGAAGCCTCCACTGATGGCCATCTGTTCGCGCTCGTCCACCACGCGGGCGGGCTGGCTGGCCACCACCCCGTCCTGGTTGTTCCCCCAGGCCTTGCTGGCTCCGCTCTTCATCCTGGCCGCCGGCAGCGAAGAGGATGACGAAGAAGAACAGTTACTCAACAATTAAACCGAATGGATTCATCATTCACCTCAACCAGGCTGGTTTCCCATTAGTCAAATCTACATAGAGAGCCTTTGACTTGAGGTACAACATATATATATATATATATATGTACATATATATGTAGTGTGATCAGCTGACACAAAGGTGTTATTTGGTTTCATGCATCCAGCACATAAATATATGACAGGGACTATTCTAAGTCAAGCAGAGCATAGCAGGCACAGACTGGTTGGTAGATTGGGTTTTAGGTACAGGCTCATTCTGTTGTTACACAATAGTAATGTGTGTGATGTTAATTCTTGTGAGTATACATACTGTTTAGAATCAAGCACAAGTCACCTCTGTGTGTTTTGTGCATCTAAGCATGCATTTCAATAACTTCAACATGTAGGAGGACTCAGTGAGTACGTTGACATGCACACTAATGTTCCGCTATTATCCTGAATATGACAATATCCCGATATTGATACAGGTCATGTTAACAGCCTATTCCCTTTAGGTAGTCTTAAAAAGGCTTTTGTTTTAAATTTAGCTTTTTTAAATCAAGGCGTAAACTATTATTTGTGTTGTTCATGTTTTTGAAGCATTTTTTGGATATATACAGCGCTTAGAACATGCGTCTCAATAGGTTTTTTACCATAGTTTAAGGCCTCCTGCCTGTTTACGGAGTACAATCAGTGTTGTGTGTTGCTATCAGGGGCGTCGGACTGGGGGGGGGGGGG
>NC_048424.1:22252536-22288571 GCF_013103735.1 Etheostoma cragini
AGGGCCCTCATGTGAAGAGGGCCCCAAAAAGATGCTAGAATGAATAGCTGTGGAATGTGTGGAGGGGCCCTTAGAAAATGCCTTCCTACAGGGCCCAGGATGTTGTGCTACGCCCCTGGTTGCTTCGGTTGTTGGACACGAACCAACCAGCCAACAGTTTGCGAGGCGGCGGTAGAGTACAAGAGATGCACGCCCAAAAGAAAAGAAGGAGAAACACACACACCTACTTTTAAACATTATGAAAGCCTTGGATATCAACAGGTTTAAGGATATGCACAAACATCGCAACGCCGTCAAGAAAGTAGTTAGAGGAACAGAAGAGGGAGGCTGTGGTCGCACGGTAGAACCAGTCTGCCCTTCTGCACGGCCACATGGAAAGGGGAATATTTGTGGAATATTCATTTTAATTAGCCAGTTTAGTCGGAATATTGTCTTTTTCTGAAAATAAGGACAAAGACCGGAATAATATTTGCATGTAAACGTAGTCAGTGTGTGACAATACCCTGTTCCTTTTGATTTCTTTCTTAAAAAGCATCCTACTGGCACTTCTGTGTTGTTGCCCCCCCCCCCCCCCCCCCCCCCCCCCCCCCCCCCCCCCCCCCCCCCCCCCCCCCCCGACTCCCACAGTTAAATGTCCCAGTGTGACAGAAAACAGAGAACAGACCAGCTTTCGGCAGACACACAACACAGAGTGTACAGGACTTTCATGGTTAGGAGGGACGACGAGTAATGCGAAGAACAAAACTGCCAAACGACAAAAGGAAACAAAACAAGAAACTGGAGGGAGTCAACAGAGAATAACACCATGGTTAACTAATCCTAGGCCTATTGTAACACCCCCACCCTCGCTTATTTCTTTATTTTATGTTTTTATTATTCCAGGTCCTGGGTTGGGTATTACGTAGCGGTGAGGCAGAGGAGTGAAGAGAGAGATAAGGATGACACTAACACCTCCCATTGTAATCTGCATCCGACAAATACAGCTATGCTAACACGATATGCAATCCCAGCTCGGCTGCATGGCTTTCACTCTGCGTGTCCTACAGTCCCATTCAGCCTCTGTTTTGGCACAAAAGAGTCAGGATAGAAGGGAAGGTAACAGATACAGGGTTCATTTGTTATTTCTTTACCGATGGATTTAACCCATTCGTATCTCCAGAATTTAAAGCATTAACACTTTTTTACTTCTCATATCCATACACATGTTTTCATCAGCCATTCAACACTACTCTGGCATGTCTTTGCTTGAATTGCAGCATGGGTTTCTCAGTTCTGTATAACCTTGGAGTGCTGTGTGGATGCACTCTCTGTATCAGCGATGGCGATGGCTCAGCCTCCTACACTGTTTTTAATAATAGAAATGGACTGAGGCAACGCTTGGCTTAGCTCCCTGTCCCCGCTGACACACACCAGTGTGCTAAATACACATGCTACCCTTGTCTGAGTCCGTTCTTTTTGTACTTATTTCTTCATTCCTTAAGATTGCACATACTCTCTTATTTGTTCTCCACTCCTCTCCCATCAATTTTTTTTCATTTCATATCCAGTTCCGTTTCCTTGTCTCATCATGGATATAATGCACTTTTCTAGCAGCTTTACTGTGATTGAACTGAAATGATATGATTAGATCATAGAAGGATTGTGGATCCAGTGCTAAAACTGAACTCCTGTGTGTGTGTGCAGTGGCCTGCAAGTTGAGCTATATCCACCAATCGAAGAGAAGCATGAAGACAGCCAGAATCTAAATGGCATTATGGTAAGTACCAGAAAAATAACACACACAAAAAATAACTCTGATAGGCAGTCAGCATGCTGAAGGGATTAGAAAAATATCCCATCATGTATGAATTAAATGTGAAAGAAATCCAAAAAACTGTGTTTATGTCTTTCTAGCATCCATTCATGGTTGCTTTCAGTCGGAGCTGCCTTCCCAGCAGGCTATCATGCCACTCTCTGATATGGCTGACCTACATGTGAGAGAGTTCCCCGCGGGAGAGAGAGCTTAGCAAACAGTAGTGTTGAACAGGATAAAGCCTGGATAAAGGCTTCTTCAGCACAGCGCTCTGCAGGAGAAGTGGCACTGCAGAGAAACTGCAGCAGAACCAAGACACAGGCACCACAAAACACATGCGCAGTGACACGATGTCTTCATTTCCACATCAAACATGACTCCATCCCTGGAAACATCTCACTGCGCATGTGTGCTAACCCAGTTTCCAGCTCTCTCCTGTTTTTCTCCTTTGCTTTTGAATGTGTCATGTCTTCCTGTGGTGTGTTATCTGCCTTTCTTCTACCAATGACAAATTTGTCCTGTTGCATTTCTTCTTTTCTATTCCTTTTTTAACCATTCTTTTATTTTCTAATTCAAGAATGACATAAATTAACATATATATTTCCCTGCTTTTTTGCTCTTAATTTGGATTCAGTTCAATCTACAAAATCACAATGTTTGGCTGCAATACTGAAAGTGACATACTAATTTTTTCAGTTGCAAATCACATAAAGTCTTGCTTGAGGCTACATCTCCACTGCTACATTCTCATTTTTAAGCGGCGGTTTGAGACAACAGGATCCCCGTAAACACAAGAGCTTTAACTCTGTAGCCAGACTAATCTTCGTTCATATTAACACGTCTGGCAACGCATATCACATGACCATTGGTATACAGTGGCCAAGTGCAGGCCGTTGTCAACAGGAAGCAGATTGATCTGTATTGAAAATACAGAAAACAACAATGGTGAAAAGTAGGACCAGCGGTTTATTTGCTTAGACCGACGATGAGGTGGAACTGTTACTGAAAGGTCTGTGTGCCTACATAACCAATAAGACTGACTGACAGGCGTCATTGTTTCCAAAGGTCTCAATTTTTGCCCATCCAGACTAGAACCAAGACCAGACTAGACCAAAACGGGGGCAAAGTGTGTCTGTGTTTTAGGGTCTTAGAAATGCCGGAGTAGTGTGGACGCGAGGCATAAATAAAGAAGTGGTAGTGTAGATACAGCCTGAATATTTTGTCAGAGGTTTTGGCAATGTTGCCGAATCCCTTTTTGGATATGTATCTGTTTAATTAGTTTTCTTCTCTTGTTTTTTCTTTCCAGAGATTTAGACACTTTTCAAAATAAGATAAATGAATCCATTCTATCTATCTGCTGTTTATCCCCAGTTTACCAGAAAAAAACACCAGGCTTTGCACTACTCTGCTAGATAAAACATTAACAGATCTGTAAATCATCACCATCAACATCATCAACATCACCTTCATTGTTGATATCACGATCTTAGCATCATCATGTGTAGCATTACTGTTATGAGTTGCATTGTCATGCATGCATGAGCATTCAAAAGGGTCATGCTCGTCAGTCATTCCAGTTGGCACTTGGTGGTTTAAAAAGGGTGCTGGGGGGTGGGGCTCAGAGGGAGAAAAGAAGTACTTGTAGCCTGCAAAGAGGTGAGGATCTACTGGATGTTAGAACGGTGCGGTGGTGGTACATGCAGATGAGGAGAAGTGTCAAACAGTCCTGGACCAGGCTGACCAAAGGCATTTTGGGACCAAGATCACTCGATTCCCAGCTGGAGTCAACACGTCAAAAATGATCTGAGTGCCAAGATGCTTTGGGAGCCCCAGCCCTGCTCTTTTAGATACATCTTATAGATTATTATTATTATTATTATTTTATGTTTAACAGTTGGGAAGGCCAACAGTTACAGTGATATCATTGTAGAAGTCCACTCTTCCCATCACGTTGCATTACCACTAGCGATGTCACAAGACACTTAAATTTGATTTGATACCCAATTTTAAATCCACTTTTTGAAACAAATCTCACATCGAAATAACTAAATAAACAGCTGAACAAATCTCTTCAGATAAATAAACTGTCTGGATAAAGATGTTTGAAGTCAAAAGTAGATCACGCCCTAGGCTGTTTATAAAAAATCTTGACTAGTTGTAATCTTTACACATTTCTATTCATTTTAAATTGATTCACTGCAATGCAATTGCATTGTTACATCCCTAATTATCACTAAAAGAAATTCCTCTTCAGAAGGAATCTGATCAACTAATGATAGTGAGACTTCTACAATGGCTACACCTGCATGTAGATGACTCCCGGTATACAGGTGTTTGGAGAAGTGGAAGCTTAGAGAATGGGTACTTGGAGAAGGGCTCTTGGTAGAAGGGTGTTAAGAGAGGCACTTATTGATGAACTATTGGCTTAGGCTGAGTGGAGAAAAGTTTAGGTGGAGGACTGGGCTTTTGAGCTTGGCTTTATAGGATGTGGGTGTCCCAAGGTCTATTTGCACATGTCTGGTTTGACTGTGCCCCCCCACCAGCAGCTAAGGAATAAGTGAGTTAGGGCATGGTGGTTACATGGCTCATGACAGTTTGTAATTTGGAGGTATCTGTGGCCATGGCCCAGACTGACTATGGGATGCTTGCCAGTCGTGGGGCTGTGAATTCTGGGATACTGTATGTCTGGGGGCCAATCCAGGGGAGACATAAGAAGAGCACAAGGCTGCTGCATGTGCCTGCAATTATCTACAATAATACACTATAAAGCTGACATTAGCTAGTTAGCCTAGCTTGCTAACTTTTACTTGGAAAGCGGAATACAAAGTGAAGCTTGCTAACTAGGCTATTTTGCACTTTCCAAGGGAGCTAGTAAGCCTAGCTTGCTAGCTTTCACTTTGCAAGCAATACATATTTAACAGAATGATGGGTCTTCACAATTGTCGAATGTTGTAAAGGGACAGGCGTCTTAAATCACTAATGGCACATGACCAATGCTATGTGGACTAACAGCGTGCCTTCCCTCAAATGGCTTGAAGCCAAGCCGCTGTTTCTGAAAAATACGTTCCAAAAAATGTTTTAGCCTCAAATTTCAGTTCGACTCCAAGTGTACTTTGTGTTGGCTGGGTGTGTGTGTGTGTGTGTGGGAGAAAGTGTTTGAAAGCACATGATGGCCTCCAGTGTCCACCTCGTATGGATGTCAAAGGGCCGGAGTCAGAGTTTATTTGGAGACGGAGCAGAGCGGACTATTGGCTGATGTCCATCGTGATGTCACTTCTACCTCGATTATATTTTTGATTTCTCAGATACTTTTTCTTTTTTTTCAATGGCAGGCAGGCAGGCAGGCAAGCAGCACCTACTTGTTACATGGACAGGAGCAAAGACCACAGAATTTCCCTAGATCGTTCAAATTCTTTTCTGCATCCTTCATGTCCTTATTGATTTGGTCCATTCCCTCCTCGATGCGCTCCAGTTGCTCTGATTAAACACAAGTCATTTATCCCCCACAGAACGAAGCACGAGAAGAGAGAGAGGGAGGGAGGAAGAAGAGAGGATGAGAGAGAGAGATAAAGAGAGGACAAAGGAGAGAAGACAACAACTTCAGACACTCACTGTGACAAAATAAAGTAAAGAAAAAAGAAAAGAGGAAAAACTGGACGCCACCACATATGTAGAGAACCTCTGGGGCACACTGTCAGTACCTACTTGTTACATGGACATATGAAAAGCCCACAGCATTTCCCTATCTCTTTTAAATTTTTCTCGGCTTCCTTCATGTCTTGGTTGATATGGTTCATGCCATCTTCAACACGATCGAGTTGCTCTGGTCAGGACAAAGGGATGACAGTAGTGGAATGAATTTCATTGACTGGTTGACAGCAATATGAGTTATGATGTGTGTATGTGCGTGTGTCATGGTGAGCGACTAACGCTGAACTACATTTCTATGATTTTGTGCGATAAAATACAGAATTTGAGGCCAGAAAAGTGTATAAAAAGCCAACAAACATCAAATAATGACAGTGAATACTATTTCTCAGTGTACTTGGCGAGTTTGGTTAAAATCTTTTCAAAATTGACGTTATATTTTGACATTTTGGGAAGTGTGCTCAGTCTAATTCTAGCCAAGTGTTATATGAGAAGATTGATACCACTCTTAGGTGTTAATCCTCTCATTTGACTTGGATTATGTGGACAATTAGGTGGATTAGGAGCACAAATGTACATATTTCCCAAAATGTCAGACCATTCCTTTAATTGTTCCATGTGACACATTAAGTGTTAAGAGATTCAGTCTTTGCAGTTTAAATCCTTGCAACAGTGTTTGGAGCAATTCTTTTTTAATTTCATCAGACCAATGCACATAAATCTCACTTGAGAGCTGTTTAATTTGGGGCCAGCATCATGCAACACAGGTCATTTATTGCATTTTCCTGCAAGAATGTTGAGCTAAAGCCACTTCTTTTTTTTTGGGCTGTCCAGATTTCCATCTAATCTGTGGCAAAATAATGTGCCTTTGTTAGCTAATATTGAAACAGTATAAATAAGTGTCATATTATATGTTCTTTGGTCAGACCAAGCCCTAACAGCCACCATACAAACAATTAAATAGTAAGCTATTGGAAGATGAATGGGTTGTGGATCATGATTGTGGGGAATATACCTATTTTTTCCAGGGCTTTCCATCCCCATTGTTGCATGATACTGCCACATTGGAATAACAAAAATGTACTGGCTTGTATATCTAAAAACTGCCTCTGTTGCTTTGCAGGTGAGAATTTCGAGTGATTTAGTTTTTGCGCTGGTGACTGTTCTACAGCACAAGCATTTTCCATCCCGAGTGTGATGAAAGGATATACGGTGCAAATAAAGTGTGAGAAGGTGAGGCACAGTTAAATATGGAGCTGATTCAAAAGGTAGTTAATTGACTTTTACAGATTTGTAAAATCCCTTGTTGGCATGCATTTATGTTAATCTATTCAACCAAGAAAGGATCCATGTTGAGTGTGTGTTAGAGTGTGGTGGGGTATAGGAGTTGAGCATGCAGTACTCATTAAAGATAACATTTTTAGGAAATTTATTTTTAGAAAATCTCTACACCCTTTTATTATTGTATCATGAATCAAGTGCCATAGAGCTGCAGGCACAAAGTCAATAATGCCGGCTCAGGTCAGGTCAGCTCAGGCTTCCAGCTTCCTGTGTTTTCACTCAGCTGTTGGAGGGTGATCCTGTGTGTGCAGATAATGTGGACCCTAGGAATGAGGGGATCAATGGATGGTCGGAGGAGGGCTCCGGCTTTCATCCCCCAGATTGAACTAACGTGTTGGTGCAATTACGTCTCTCTCTTACAGGATTGGTGAATTGGCTTACATGCCTTCCAGCCAATGGGAGGGCTGAAGTCCCATGTCTTCGCTAGAGCCAAGTGTACCACAAGGTAGCTTTTCATAGTTTTAACTGTGATGCACGCTTTAAACCAGTGCTGTAGTACTCGAGTCCAGTGCCGGACTCAAGATGTTTTTTTCTATTGTCTTGGACACGCTGGTATTTGCACTAAGACTTGGCTATTGCTCTCGCCAAATGCTCTTGCTGGTCTCGACCGAGTCCAACTAAATATGCCTTTTTTTCCTGAAGTAACTTCCTCCTTTAAAAGCCAATAATTAAGCGTGATTGTTCAGAATCCATCTAGAGCAGGGATTGACATTGGTCGCCTGGTCTATGCCTGACTGTGTCATAACCTCGGTGCAGTGGACACACATGGAGGCATCAATCATTTTCAGTTTTGGCCACAGACACATTTTTGGTGTGCACTTTGTACTATGGATTCTTCAGGATGAGTAATACGTTAATAAATGGTAACATGTCAGTTTTAAGGGACACCTGTAGTGTTTGTTACATTTTCCATTGGCAGCCCAGAATGTTCTCGTTACATTATAATAAAATAACTCAACATCTTATGTGAAGCTGCACTTCAGCTATGTGTGACTGAAGTGAAATTGCTCTACTTAAAGTAATTAATATGGCCTAATTTGACCCTACAGTGTTCCTCTGGACTTACTTTTTCATCATTACAAAGAATAATGCATAGGGATCATCTTAACAAAGAAGATATAATGTCTCTGCATCCCATTAATTATGAACACGTACAGTAAGGGGTCTTAAAGAAGATTCTTTTGGGCTCCACTGTCTCTCATTTGGACTTGGTCTTGACTTGGACTCCAACCTCATTGGACCCGGACTTGACTCTGTCTTGACAGACATGTCTTGGACTCGACAAAGGGGGTCTTGACCACAGCACTGCTTTAAACCATGTAATTTACTGTGGGTTGTTGGCTTGCTCATTAAAAACTGCATTTAACCAGGGATTGTACAAAGCTGTATATGGGTTGATAGAGAAGTGATTGAACATTTTGTCATTACCAGCTAAATCGATCGTTTTTCCAACCTCTTGTACATTTAAACCTCTGGACTGTCAGCAGGGTGGCAGGACCTGTTTAGCTGTTCTCACACGTTTGGGCATTTTGGCTTCCAGTGGTGTTTACAGGAAAAGACAGGTTGGCCAAACTCTAATTATTTAAAGAGTAACTTAATTTTGTTCAACCTGGAGCCTATTTTCTTATATTTATGTGTGTAAGTAACTGATGGGAAGAACAATCTTTAAAACCAGTTCAGAATTAAACATGAACGCTGCAGTCGCCAGTGACAAGACAAGCTATAATGTAGATTGTTGGGCAATTGCGCACCTTCAATTTACATCCACTAAAAGTGCTTGTTTTGCCACTGACAGACTCAGACTATTAAAATATTTTGTTTAACATGAAACAGCTCTGAAATTGCTATAGTCAAACCCACCAGAGTCCATTCAAAATCATTTAATCATCGTAAAATACACTTTGTTCAAAGTCTCTCGAAACTAAATAAAACTATCAAAAGAAGTCTTGATTCCAACAATCAGCACTCTGGTTTGGTTGAAATAATCCCTAAATTCACCCATTTACAAGTGAAAATATTCTGTCTCTCTACACGTTAAAAGTAGTGTTTATTTTCATGGATTCTGGTGAGATTGGCGACGGTGACTTCAGAGATGTTTTTAGTTATTCAAAAATGATCTTTTACAACAAAAAGGTCTATCTCTGTAGAGATTCCTTCCAAAATGTTGGCTGGGATTTAGAGTAATAATCCGAGCCAAATCTAATTTGCCCAATGGGATTACATTGCAGCCGGGTTCGCTCAGTACTGGACCAGTTAAAGATTATTTTTTATATCAGTCACTCAGGTTCATTCCACGTGAAACAAAAAACTGGAATTAACCTTTAATGAATGACCTTTGAGAAGAACCAATAGGGCGTGGCATATCTTCTGCCACTTATTTTCAATAAGGGTATTAACTCTTGTGGTATTATGTAAATGTCTGTCTAAATTCAATATGATGTTCCTAAGTCTGTTACACCTACATAACTGCATTTTAATATCCAACGAGTTTTTCTTTAGTAGTTCTGAAGAAGATTATAACACAAACAGATCTAAGAACAGCTCAGGAGACAATCTGCCATTGGCACCCAACTGGATACTGTACAATCTACACATCATGTTGATGTTGAGCTGGAGGGTTTTGGCACTGCAGTGGCATTAAGGATTCCTCTGTTAACGTTTTGGCACTTTCAACATTTCCTCTGCTGTCTTTCGCTGTTGCTGGCTAATGAAACTAAAGAAAGCTGCTGGCAAATCAAAAGCAATTAGGCAAACCAAGAAGAAAAGCGTTAGCCAAAGGAAAAAAAAAAAGGTAAAGGAAGCTGAAAGAAAGACAATTTCCCCAAAGTTAAACCATTAGCACCCTTGAGCAATCAATTAAACCATGCGTTAAATCAAAACCCAAATCAGAAAATATTACTTTAAAAAAATGAATTAGTTTGGAATTGCATATAAATGAAAACAAGCATATGAAACAATCAATCCATTCACAAGTGTTTTGATACCATAAATTTAACACCAACATTACTATTCATGAATAATAATGTCCCTTGTGGTGCTGCTACTATGTGAATGTAATCATAATCTATTACTTTTTACAACTACAGCTTAATTCTATGAGCTCTGTTGAATGTGAATAACTCAGTTATTAACACGTCTATGTTGTGACTGAACCCGCCATCTGAAGACTTACCTCCCTGCTCGTCCAACATGACCAAAGTCCTGATGCCGGCATCTTTGCTCTATTCCCCAAAGACAGCCAGGTAAAAAGGGAAGGAGGAGGACAGATACAATGAAACGGGAGTCAGTCATCAGGCTACAACAGCTTAGGGAATTAGTGGCTGCTGAAACACAGGAGCGGCCAAGAACAGTTTCCATGTTCCCCACATTTTCCTTTTGTGCATCTTTGAAAACTATTGATTTCCTCTGAGCGTTCTCAATATTTATTATTTTTTAACAGTGGATTCTTATACTGTTGTAAAACCCAATAACTAAAGACCTCTCAGCTAGCACAAAGCACCTCTCTTTAGCCAAAGCTAAAGCTTTATCTGCATGCCTTTAAACAAAGGTTTATTATGACACGATTAAGTGATGGGTTTGACAGTTTGGGAAACACACTTGCTGGGTTACTTGTAGAGTTAGATGAGAAGACCAAGAATCATTTTCCAGGTTAACTCCAGCCAAGAAAGCAAATGATTTCCCGTAACGTTTTAATCAAAGTAGAGGTAAAGAATTATAAAACTGCAACATGAGACCCACATGTTTTAAAGGTACATGTAATTTCTTACTTTTAAGTAATACACACAAAGATATAAGTCCACCATGTTTTGTGTGAAGCCCACCAGTGACCAATTTAACATCATGACACCCTGGGATAATTTTATTCATGGGCCCTTAAACAACAAATTAGAACATTTAGCTCCTCCCAATGTCAGCGTGTAGGCTGCTATTGATTAGAAGAGGCAATGAGGGCATTAAACATGGAAATAGATTAACACTAATAATGCTGATAGCAAATGAAGTGTTCCCTTTAAAATGGGAAATCTGCCATTTGATTTCCTGGTAGAGATAATTGAAGAACCACCTCTCCTGTCTGAGATTCAGCAGCAGTAGACCTTAAGACTGCGTATTAGAATTGCAACCTGTCAGGCTGTTCTCATGAACCATTTGTACATCTAGCTACGAAACATAATGCACTATAATTCATATGTATTCCCTTTATTTATTGCTGTATGCAATAACATGACTGCCACTGTGTAAGAGTGCTGTCTGCGTATGGAGCAGGTCTGGGTGGATGGTTGGTCCATATAATACAGTTTGATTTTGGAAGATGTTAGAACTTGTAAGTAAGACGGTTTTTCTTTTTGCCCAGATTTCAAATGTATGTTGGTGTTCTTTCATTCTTCCCATTTTCATTTGAAATTCTTCCCGACTGTGAGCCATCTGAACAGCTGAGCCTGCATGAGTGCAACAGTAAAGCTATTAGTCACTGATAGACTGGGTTGGCTGCAGGTTTGGAAGCTGTTAGAAAGGGTGTTAGGAGGCAGAGGATAGACGACGCTTGCTTATACGCATACTCATCCTCCCTCTCTGCTTCTTAGAAATGCAGCACCGCTGCACTAAGATGAGGCACCTGGTTCAGCCTGATAGGCAGAAATAAGATTATGGTGTGTCAGAGCACACACACACACTTGAATGCACAAACACACACAAGCACGGAATTACACTCATCCCCCCTGCCTCATCAGCAGTTTGGGAGGAAAGCCATATTGATGTCTGAGAGGCGAGCGGGACCAATAATGAAACTCTGGTGTATAAATTATTGTGTAATTCATCAAGCCTCAGTCCAAGAGAAATCCCAAAGTAGTCCAAATGTGTCCCGAGGGAATCTAGCATGGAATAATCAACCATGATCCCATGCAGGACTGGGGGGTGGTTCAATGTGGATTCCTCATTCAAATCAGGTGGATAGATTAATACATTTTGCCATACACAGAAGGTTGCAAATTTGCAAATATTTTGTGTACATCAAACTATGGATTAGAAACAAAAATTAGATTCTACGTGATAGATCATAGTTCCAGCTTAAAGATGTAGTTGCATCATAAAGGATTCTAACTAACTTAAGAGCAACCTCAGGGTGTTGATTGGAATAAAAGAAACAGACTAACTATTCATTCAGAAAATACTTTATCTTAATAAAATTGAGACTAGGAAGTAGGGTGATATATAGTAATACAGATGTTATAAATCCATGCTAATCTGTCTGTTGGTTTTACAATTATTTAAAAAGTGACGAGGCAATTTCATCTAAGTCTCAAATTAGTCTTTTTCATTTTCTGAAAAGTGGTTTAATCTGACAGTGACGACATACATTCATACATATATATATATATATATATATATATATATATATATATATATATATATAATTTACAGTATATATATATAGAGCTGACATAATGAATTGTTAATAACTTATTAACGGTGGGGCTGAGATTTAAAGCCCTTTCAGATGGTTCTCTCTACGAAACTACTTTTTTTCTGCATTGTACTGTCGATGTGAATTGAGTTCCCACCGGAGTATTAAAAAAAAGAAGTGCTTTTCCTTTGGGATTACTCGCGAGATAACTAGTTAATCACGGTTAAACTGTAAATTGATCGACAGCCCTAAGAGATGTACACCGTATACAGTGATATCCGCACATGAAGCCCTCTCCCGGCCGGCAGCAGACGCAGGGCGGGGCCGTGGGTGAGACATGTGGACGGAGGATCAATGTGACCTTGAGATCTGTTATTTCCCTATTGGCTCTATCTCTCTCTGCTGCGTCACTCGCAGCGTTTCTGTTCTTCTTTCTCCGTTTCTTTCACTCGCAGCATTATTTATTGGCATGGATGTTATATGGGAAAATAAGAAAAATGTACGGAGTCTGTGCTTGTGTGTGTGTGTGTGTATCCTCTGTGTCTCTGACATTAATTCATTTTTTATTTTACTCGGTTAACTCATGGTTCACTCAGACCTGCCTCACAAGACTAATGGATTCTAAAACTTAGAACAGAGAAATCCTGTATTTGTTAAAGCGAAATGTAGAAATCAATGAGGTTCTCAGACCCCAAAGTAGTTTGTCTACTTTGCCAATGTCAGACTGGGGTTAGACACAAAAAGGACTTGGCTATGTTTAGGCACCAACACCAATTAGTTAAATTTAGTAAAAGATTGTTTTGGGGTTAAAATCAGATGCTATTTCACTTCCAGTTACGCACGTGATGCACAACATCCGTTTGTTCTGTAAAGTTAGACAAAATATACTCGCTTTTTTTTACTTTTTTTTTTTTTAAATGGGACTTGAACTCCAGTCTTCTTGGTGAAAGTCCTGTGTTTGTTTGGCCCGTCCACCACCACCCCAACCTCCTCTACCTCCTCAGTTTTAAATTTAAATTTATTTCAATAAAATCCAGCCCAAAAGATACGCCCTCGGGGTGCTGCCTTTTCCCTTTTGAATGAATTTCCCTGAATGTGTTTCTTCTGCAATGTTTCTGATAGTACATACAGTATATCAGCCTGTCCTGCATATAGAAGAACTTGTTTCTGAGGAATGACAGACTTCTAGTGTCTACATATACATATATATATATATATATATAGAATTTTGATGTTGTATTGTAACATTTTATCTCAGATTTCAGTGATAAATGAATAGTGTTGTTGGGTTTTTCTTACCTCTTCCACCAGTTGAAGCATGCGACGGGTGCTCTCCAGGGACTGTGAGAAAAAGAAAGATACAGTTCATTTCCATGTGAGATGACACGATGGATTCCAAACTGCAGCAGCCATCACAAAAGGGAAGCATTACTGTTTAACATCAAGAGTGTAAAGCTTAGCATAAATAAATCGAGTCTTCCTGGGGTACCACAGCAATAAAATCACAATCCCTTTCCTACAGTAAGCGTGCTTATTGAATTCAACGCGAGCTTGCATCACAGCAAAGTGGAGTCAATTTGAACAATCAGCGGGACACAAAGAGGATCAATATGGGACGTTTATTGACATCAACTGGACATCAACTCAGGGACACACTGTC
Source organism: Etheostoma cragini (assembly GCF_013103735.1). Classification (NCBI taxonomy): domain Eukaryota; kingdom Metazoa; phylum Chordata; class Actinopteri; order Perciformes; family Percidae; genus Etheostoma; species Etheostoma cragini. The sequence continues at coordinate 22,266,379 of NC_048424.1, forward strand.
TGCTCTGGTTATTGAACATGCTCGAACTTGTGATGGGAATTTTGAGCCAAGCTGTAACAGTGACTGATTTGTGGAGTTTATTTTTATGCTGTCAATCAATTGAATGCTTTGGAGCTGCAAAGGTCAGATAAACAGCCGATGAGTCGCCAACTATTAAATTAAATGTCATCTATTTTAGTATGCAATTAATCAGAATGAGTAGATAACGTCCCTGATTCCATATTTTCTATTTTTTTCCCTCCTCAGTGACAGTGCACTGGATATCTGTGAGCTGTGGACAAAACAAGGCATTTAAATGTCATGGTGAGCTTTGTTGTGAGATTTTATGCAGCAAACAACAAATCGTTTAACTGAGAAACTAATCGACACGTTCATCGCCAACGAAAACAATGGTTGGTTGCAGCTTTGGAACATGCTTACAAGGATTTGGAGGTGCGATCTAAACTAAATTACTTACAAGCATTCTGAGATCCAGATCTAGATCTAGATCAGGGATTTTCTTCAGGTGACTGTAGCTATGTTTTCATCCACATGTTATTATCCGAGTTAAGGGATATTGAATGAAAAATGCCTTATGGAAACTCAAAAATTTGATGTAATTTCATGAATATTGACTCAAAGGAAATACGTTTGGTCTCATCGGATTTTATCGTGATGATATTTGGCTTTTGTGACAAACCCTGACGGAACCGTTATTTGCTGAATAAATAATGAATTGCGATTACGTTTTAGGTCATGCCATGGTTGCAACCCGCCACAAAATGAAGAAGAAGACGTTTCAGTTAGTTTAACAGGTTTCTATTGGCTTTCAAGCTGTTGGATGGAAACACACTTTCACCAGCTTTATTCACATTCCAGGAATAGGTCCTGGGATGTATGTGTGTTGATTTCTAAAATAGTGGGGATCAATAAAAAGTATAAATCTCTTTCCCTTTCTCCCGGACTCTATCATTAGCCTGTGTGTTGATAGTTGTGCAGCTGCATGTTCTAGTTCCCTCTCTAAGAAGCTTGCAGCTCGGCAGGGACGGCGCTCTTTGATATCTCGTCCTCGTTCCGGTGACACAGCTTGGCCTCGCTGTGCTCGCTGCGAGGACAGCTGATCCCCGGAGCTAGAGCACGGGTTTGGCAAAGGACTCCAGCACTCTTTCTCTTCTTCCTTCTATTTCACTATTCCCTTCCTTCTCTTTTCATCTGAAGTCAAGCAACCAGCACACCCCTGCTCTGGCATATATTATTTGAGGGCAGCCATGTCCCCTATATCAGCTGTTATCCTCTCTTAGAGCTCATGTTAGTCCAACAGAGGCAAAAACTGTTAATCTGACGACTCCATTTTGTGCGTGCGCTATGTTCATGTGTGTGTGTGTGTGTGTGTGTTTAATATTCTGCTCAGCCTTGCCAGTGTGAGTCATATGTGAAGCTTGGGGGGGTGCATGGGCTTATCTGCTCCGGGACATGACTAAGACCTTCTCTCTGACTGATGTTTACACACACATACACACGCACACACACTGACGTGCATGCATGCACACATGCACGCACACACAAAAACAAAAAAACACACAAACACACACACGCACACTCAGAATCACAGCTAATGCACATTCCTTGACATGAACATGGACACATTCGCACAATTAGCTTTGCAAATTCACGCTTATTATTGCACACATTTGTGCCATGTGCATTCACACACACAAACACACACATGCAGTGTTAGTTATGTAAAATCGGATGATGCAGGACTCTCCTATTACCTAAACAGACACACACACACACAAACACACACATGCAAACAGCCACAGCCCGAGGCAGACAATATCATGGTGCTGTATGAATTCAAGGACTGACCTACATCTGTGAGTATTTTTGAATGTTTTGAGCTTAGGGTATAAAACATCCCACACGCAACTAAAGTGCAGTTAAAAGTCTTGCTTGGTTGAAATAGCTTTTGGATTAATTTATGTTTAAAATGGGAATGTTTTTGTTATGAACAGTCGCTATTGTAGGAATATTTACTCTATGCTGAATATTTATGCTCCAAATTCTTAGTACATGTTTGTCATGTTTTAACACTAGAACCACCAAACCCGACACTTGAGAGCGTCTGTATCCTTGAAATAATTAATTATTATTAAAATAACTAACGCATCATCAGACTCTATCGTTGTAGGAGCAAGGACAGGACACACATACGTTCTTATGCAGCAGAAGCAAAATAAAACTATATGATATATTCTCTTAGCCGTGTACAATGGGCTATTTTGCTATTTCTATTTTAAAAAATAGATACTCGGTTGATTCTGATGCAGTTTTGCATCATCAGCGTAAAACATAAAAGGCATGAAAGACATATTAAAAACGCATTCTAATCAATTTCAGCGTTTCTGTTTTGGCAAAGAAACTACATGGTAAAAATAGTTGCTGGGCAAATGATTACATTATCACATTTTGTGAAATGAAATAACAACAGTTGATCCCCTCAGCATTTATATGCGTCTCTCCATCTCCCCCACGTGTGTCTTTCAGTTCATTGGTCACATGACATTCCGTGTGATTGCACACATCCGCACAAACTTATAGAACTAATGCAATTTAGTGTTTGGTTCAAATAAGTCACTTAAATGACATTGTGGGCCTCTATACCTGCTTTTGTACATACCTTAAGTATTAGAAAATGCTTTTGAATGAATATGAGCGTGCAAATTAGCTTCTATATTCCAGTACAGTCTCATGCAAATGCATCAAACTTGTTGTTTGGCATTGTTAATCAGCGCTTCTCCTGGCGACTTAATAGGGGCATGTTTGAGAATAGCAACACCAAAAAAAACTCTATGGGGTTTTCTAAATGTCCTTCTATCATCATGACAATATATGAATGAGCAGAACAAGATTTAAGGATGAGTTAGGGCAGGAGGAAAAAAAAAATTCAAATTTTTGAATCAGAAAATTAAATGGCGTGGGCTACGGTGGTTCTAGTGTTAAGATCTGCCATTTCAAAGTCGCTCTCATGTACATGTATGCGTATGAATGTGCTCAAGTCCAGTCTCTGTTAGTAACTACGCATAAGTGCGCGTGTCATCATGTCTGTGCGCCATCACTACTGAAACCAGCATGATGCAGCAAGCGCTTTGTTCTCACCTCATCTGCCAGCTGGTCGGCACGTTGCTGCATGTCTGACAGCTCATTGCGCATGTCTGCGTCATCTGCCATGGCTGCTGGATGTGGGGGGTGGAGAAGGTCTCCAACAGGGAAGAGAAGATCCTAGTGAGGAATCGGGGAAGGCTGGAAAAGAGAGCAAACAGACGAAAAGGACGGATGAGGAATAATCACTCTCAGGGTGATCTAAATGAAACAGTAACTAATGGGACATTTGACCATTGAAATAGAAAGGAGCTAGCTTTTGGCATTTGTCTATATCTGTGTTGTGAAACAATCCGTTCTGAATTGTTTTGCGGTTTGAATCCTATCATCTACTGGCTTCCGCCCCTGTGAGTAAAGTCTGAAAGAAGTGACGAGATCTTGGAGAACAAAGCGACACAAAGAAGGGTTCAGTTCACAATGTTCTAAAGGTTTAATGAGACACACAGGCAGATACATATTTTCCAACAATGGCTGCATTCATTCAGATGACGTGTAGTAAGAGAGTCAGGGTGGTAGGGAGGATTCTCTCAAGGTCTCTTCACACAGTTAGGAAAACTATTTAGGATACAAATTGTGGGGATTGGGAAGGACTTTTTTCAACCTTCTCACAGAGTGGAATGGAACATTATCACAACAATCCGTACATCTGTTTCAGTGTCCTGGGTCCCAACTGGTAACGGCAGACCAAGAGCCTGGGTCTGCCCCAGGTTTCTCCCTAATAGGAAGTTTTTCCTCGCCACTAAATGCTTGCTCTGGGGGGAATAGATGGAATTTGTGGCTCTCTGTAAATGATGGAGTGTGGTCCGAACATATCAGTAAAGTGTCTTGAGAGAATTCTTGTTATGATTTGATACTGCAGACAGCTTCAATAATTTGGTTTGGTAGTGATGGAATTCAAATCCACCATGTCATACATTCATGGTTTCCTCTCTGTACCTCACTGAGCAATGGCTCCACTTGGAACTGTAAATGGAGGATTAGAAAGAGGAACAGAGACAGCGGGCAGACAATGTTTGCAGAAGAACTTCAGGCTCAGACGGGAAATTTAAAGGATTGGAGAAAAATATCTGCTAACTGCGTTATGACTTATTCCAGCCAAACTCAGATTAACTAATCCAACAACAATTCATCCTATTAATTCCCGTTTCTTTTCATTTAAAACATAAGCATCATTATCCAGCTCAGTCTTATGGCAGTTCGTGAAATGGATACTTTAATTAATCTATTGATTTGTGTACAGTTCACATTAATGTCGTTATTTTTGTGTGTTGATTATGAACTTTGAAGTAGTGTATTTCAATTGGAAGCCTATTTCGTGATCACAGAACGATGAAGGTAGCAGGTAGTATTGAAAAGCTGAAAATGCGTGCAGGGAGGTTGGTCGGGGGGGTGGATGGCTCAAACAGCACAGGACTTTCCCCCCAGAGACAGGGATTGTGTCCCTTGCAGTTCCTTTCCACGTCATTCTCTTCCTAACCACGATATGTCGAATCTTTTTGCAATATGTTTATTGAGCAAGTTGATATCATGATCATTGATCGACCCTCCTCCACAGCACTGTGGAGCAGGGTCAGGCTAGTCCACACAGCATTCTGGGATGGGAGAAAAACATGATCTGGTTTATTGGCATTTCTTTAAACCAATCAGAATCGTTTAGGGCGCGGCTAATAGGGAAGGAACTTCCTTTGGTGGAACATGTGTACGTTCAGAAGTAGTTTTAGTTGCGCAACAGAAGGGATAGGGACAAGGACATCTGGCGGAATTTCCCCCGGAGCGATCCCAGGATGGAACATCATCGATATAGACTACCATTGTGATGCTTATATAAAAAAAATGATATCTTTTGCAGCCGTAAAGCACCGCATACAACAATATGGTCCAACTGAAATTGGAGGAAATGGTGCTTCTATCTCCCCACGCTGTATAATGGAGGATTAGGAAGCTGAAGCAGCAGCGTTCGTTGGGGAGCCAATGGTAAGGGAGCAGGCGACCGGTGTTTGTGGAGGAACGCCAGTCTCAGACAGCGTTGACTGGGATTTTGGAGGATTAGCCACGAAGACACGTATACAGCCTGTTAGCCCTTTCCTCCCATCAGTAGGTCATCACAAACCAACCTCGGGCATCTCTAGATGTACGATTGCTGGGAGAGAACTCTAAAGATGATCATTAAATAACTTGTCATGTGTCAGATTTGTTTGAGATCATCAGTGGATATTGCGACATCCTTACCAACTGGCATCCAATTTATTTTAAATGCCTTAAGAATCAGATCTAATTCCTCTCCATAGCTTTCTGGCTAAATGGTAATCCTGCAGCAATAAGGACCTTGAATAATAATGAATCGTTGGCTGTTAGACTAAAGTAGTAATAGTTTAAAGCAACTGTATTCAATATTTTCATACTCGCAAAGGATCACTACTACATGACTGTGAGAGGTGTTACAAATCGTTGCAACTATTATCGACTTTATGAGGAGATAGTATGTAACTGATGTTTGTTTCTGCTGCCCCACGGGAGGCCAAAAATCAAATATTAAAGGTTAAACGTCCCATATTATGTTTCATTTAAAAAAAAAAAACACAGTGGTTAAATAAAAAGGAATCGAGGAACAGCACAGCTAAACAGACCATCCATCTATTTACATCCCTTAAAAGATCACGCTGTACTACTACATGCCATTTCATAAGACACACAGATTAGAGAAAATACTTCAGACTTACTTATTTGAATCAATGTCTATGAAGTAATTATGTATCATCATGAGATCACTCTTCCACTGTTCCTTGCATTACATAAACTAACTGAGACCAAAAGGGCCTGAACAGTAAAATGTATCTAACCAACCTCAGTGATTGCTACAAACAAATCTCAAAACTGTCTCTTAACACCAAAGCAAGACGTCAGGTAAAGACCAGTCTGGATCAACGGCAGTACGTTACCAGGGTAACCGCCTCACTTCCCCCCGATTTCCCGCCTGATGTCCGGCAAATCAACAACAATCGAGCTAGTAAGCTACACACTGAAAACGACGAGTCTTGACAAACTTTTGGATCGCTCAACAAGGCAGGCCTGCTTGGTTCTTTTGGTGAGTAATTGTAAAGATTTAGAGATTATGTTGTTATTATATTATGACAGTATTTACTTTCTAAATGGGACGTTTTGAGACCAATACCCAGGGATTGCTGTGGACGAAGTACACACTGCGATACACTAGTAAGAACATGTGATGATATGTGTATCCGTCTAATTTAAATAGATCACGTTACCGTATTGTGTGAACAGTTAAATTCATTTACTGTTGTATGTAGCTTTTTCTTTTTCTTTTTTCACCTATCCCGGACTGTGTGTGTGGACGAGCCAGACCTTCCTCCACAGCGCTGTGGAGGAAGGTCTGGCAATGCCAGACTAGGTAAAGACTAACCAAGCAGGGGCAGCAGATGTAAAGTAGCCTTTTGGCTAATTCTGGAACAATTTACATTTTATATGTATTATTAGTGTGCATTGTTCCTGTTAAATAAACCTGAAATATAGACTAAATAAATCAAGTAAGGAGTGAAAGTCTGTGTATCATCTTGGACAGACGTCTTCGCCCACTTGGACATGTCTCATCTCAGTCTGGTTGATATTCTGCCTTTGAGGGTCCTGCTGCCCCCTCTGTGCTTGCTTCACCCACTAGCGTGTCCAGAGACGTCCACAACAACATCTGCTGGCCCCGTACTGGCTGCACTCTAACAGAGGATATGAAGCCATTTTTTACTGCCACGGCAATATCACAGCACGTTACGGTCTGAATCGTTAAACCTCCCTGGGCGGTGTATAGATCAATCTGCATTCAACTCAGCAGATGGATTCAGTCATGTATACATCCTCAGATCAACAGCTGTGTCATAGTGATTAAGTCCTGCACCGTTTACAGCCTTCTTTTTATTATAGCATTTATTAATTTATGAGAATACAGTTAACACCAGTACTGGCACACTCAAATATCCTTCCACTATTTTGCAGACGAAATCTATATGTTGAATTGGAGACAGTTATATTTATGTAGTTTATTACATCTCTCTGATTTGATTCCTCTGATTTCTCTTCCTCTCTCCATTCCCCTTGCTGTCCGGCGCGGCCATGTTGGGTTACACAAACCTCCCCCCCGGACTGTGCAGTGCAGCGCTTAACGTTTGAACCGAGTGGGACTGAACAACACTCTTCAGAAAGACTCGCTGAAGAACGAGAGCGCATCATTGCCTGCCTGTCCAGTTACGTAACCAAATTCAGGAAATTAGGTTTCAACAGACCACACTGACCTTTTACTTTATGGCACAGTTACAAGCTTCACCTTTTGCATCTTGGCTGCCCACTGCCTGCTTCGGCTCTGGAACAACTTCATCATCAGGTTTCTCAAGAAGAGATACAAAAAAAAACACTGTTACGTAATAACATGCTTTTATGATCAAAGCATTGATCAGTGTGCACGTTTGGGGGACCGACTGTATCCCAGTTACAGTGGAGAAAGTAGGATAATACTCACCAGTGCATATAAGCTCAGCATAGACGCTCTATTTTTAATTAACAATGGAAACAATTAGCTGCTTTGAAGAACTCTTCAGATTTGTAAAAACATCGTTTTTTAATTAATCATTGAACAAAGGTGTAATGGTGTTGAAAGAATGGATCTTAAATGGCTTTTTGGTTATTTGTAATTACAATAGGTTTTATAGCATACTGACTTCTAAACAGGGACATTTCTCCTGAGTCTTGGGAATACATATTTGAGGCAAAATATTCTAAAATCAAGGTTAACTTACGAAGGCTTTTTGAGTTTCAACTGAAGAAGACTTTGAGAAATGGTCAAAAGCTCTGGAAAAAGCCAACTGAGTGAACCATGAGGAGTGACGTTTTGGCACTTTTGTCCAATACTGTCTTTGGTTTTACTGTCTACTGTTGCAGCTACTGTTTCTTGAATATAAATAAATGCACATAAAGCAAAAAACTAAAACAAATCCAAAATAAAGTATACAATTTTGAGTGGTCTGGTGAAACATTTTTAATTTTGTCAACTCCATATAACAGCAACTCAACCTATGGTTCCATAAATGTGTGTAGGTATGTATGTATGCATCTGTGTCTATGATATGTAATAAGTGAAGCATAAGATTTTGTATTTACTAAAGAATAAAAATAGAGAAAGGGGGTCGGACCTGATTAGTTGTTTATGAACTTCTTCTTACGCCTTTTTGAACATGGGACTTTTTTGTTTGAATAAGTACATGACCTTATTTATCTGTCATTTTAATTTATATATATATATATATATATATATGTATAAACATATGTGTGTGCATGAATGTATGTACAGTATATATATATTTTATTTTAATGTTTTATATGTTCCAATAAACTACCTCTACTAATATGAGTAACAATGTATGCATACACTAGGCCATATTTTAGCTGCTGTTGCCTAGAGCAACTGGGCGTTATAAAGCAGACAGCGAGCACTAGACAGATTAAAATGGGAGATACCATTACAAGGATCAATGTGAGGACCTTTGAGCTACCCAAGGCTGCCCGGCAACCATTAAACCCTACCTCTCAGAGCAGCACACTCATTTATCTGGAGAGATCTATATGATTCAGTGTTGGCCAGCCCACTTCAAAGACACTTATAATTTCTAACTAATCACCCAAAGACTGTTAGCAGTTTGAGTGATAAAGTGGAGGGAATGCACAACTGGCTTCACTTTTCAGTTTTTGGAAGCTCCTTCCCTTTTTTGTGAAAAAATTGCTTTACTTATGGAACTAAATTCACTAATTTGATCAGTAACAGCAATCCCTTTGTCTTGTAATCAGACTTCAGTAATCTTTTCCGATTCATTTCCACCTGTCAGTGTAATATAAAGAAGGCTGAGTACTGACTGAATCTTTCCGGTAAGGAGCTACCTTTATTTCCACCAACACATGTAAATGTGCTGTATTTATATAGCGCTTTTCCAGTCTTAACAACTGCTCAAAGCACTTTTACATCTACAGGAAACATTCACCATTCACACACATTCATACACTGAGGTCGAGGTGCCACCTGCTCATAAGATACACACTCACACACATTCACACTCCGATGCGCAGCACCGGGGCCAACTCGGGGTGCAGTGTCTTGCCCAAGGACACTTCGACAATGACTGCAGGGGCGGGGATCGAACCACCAACCTTCCAATTTGCAGGCAAGCGCTCTACCACTGAGCCACAGCCTCCCACATGTGGCTCATAATGTCCTCCTTCTATTTGGTAACGCATGGGAAGGGAAAATAGAATCAACAGCTACTATATCTACCGCCATTGCTCATTTCGAACAAATACTTCTTTGTGTGTCTGCACACACCACGTGTCCTTTGCCCCTGTGTTTCTATCAGCTTCACAGATTTTGATTGATTCTTTTGTCCCACAGTCCCCAAAGTAAATACAGGACCAATTCCTTACAAGACACATATCTCCCGTACATTAAAACGGCCAATTTCATAATGACAAATAAGGAGAACATTAACTTTGTTTGAGACATGTTTCTGTCTCAGTTTCAAACTCAAACTCACTCCAGATCTGTCAACACAGGGAAGCTAACGTCAACCAAAACTACGTTTCCTAATGTGTCTTTCATGTATCTCATGTAAGCAAAAGAAAATATGAATACATTATAAACACATAACTTAAATCCATCCACACAACGTTCACTACACTTGCATACCGCATCACGCCCGTTAAAGAGAAAGGAAGTGTGTTTTGGTTGACACCATTGCTTGAAATGTGCTTTTATTAGCTTAGAGGATGGCCAGACACTGTCACCTTTTGACTCCAAGTCAACAGGAAGGCAATAAAGAACAAGAACACAGGGCAAAAAATCCACCTCTAAGTAATTAAAGTACACTTCTACACTACACTTACTTCTTTTCATTTTTACAATGTGATTTATAGTGAAATCTGACCAAATTAAGATTACTTCTGTATATTTTGTGTTATAATTGCAACAAAGTAATCTTTTTTATGGCCTATTTGCATCTGAATACTTACTTGTGGATATATTTGAAGGCTGTAAGACAGACTTATCAATATGTGATAGAACATGTCCACGAAAGCAAGATACCGCAGAGCTTTTAGGTGGCCTGTGGCAAGAGAGATCTGGAGATTTTTTCATGCACATCGAATTGGAAGTGTGTGTCCCTCTCTTTGCTTGCTCCAAGACAAAATGCAGCGTTGGCAGCCATTTTCTTTGCTTTCAGTTTCAGACTCTCCATCTCTGTCCTTACATCAAACGTTTTTCTCTGTCTTTTTGAGTAAAAGATCTTGGATGAACATGAAATATTGGTGAGACATCACTCGATTGTGAGGGATACAGTTAGATTTAATAAATGTCTATCAAGCTGACAGAGATGTAACAGCGTCTCATTTTCTGCCCTGCTGCAAAATCTCAAGAAAACCTGATATGCTCATTCAAAGGTTCAGAGCTCCGTTAACACTGTATCGATGGTACCATAACGGGACTCAAAGGTCACCTTAAGGCTGGGCAGTTTAAGACTAACCATCTGGCCACACCTAGCACAGGAACAGATGAGAGACTGATGGGAATTGCCCTTGTTAAAATAAATCTTTTCTGTGTGAAGTGGTGACCAAAGCCCTGAAGGGAAATGGATCGAGAGGCCGTTTCTTTTTAGTTGAATTGTCATTTGGCTACAGAGTACAGTAGCCCAAATTAAACTATTTAAAATGTAAAAAACTAAAATACAACTGTGAATCACATTCTAGGGACAATTTCTGTTAAAACATACAATCATGCAAATGTTAAAAGACAGATATATTCTTAAAGTGTAAATGGTTAATGTTAAATAATATCTAATGCTGTTAGAAAAAATCTACAGAGCAATTTTAGGTTTCAAAAGAAAATTTTAGGGCTCAAAAAAAATTTTATTTGGAGGTTTTATCACATTATACCCATGATGATGATATGACACCACTCTTCCAGGAGCCATGTCCGACCTGAATAATAATAACAGTGTAATATCAACAGTGATGTAACATTACACAGTAAGCCCAAGTGTATTTACAGCTGGAGCTCTCTCTGCAAAGAGGAGCTAGCATTACGTGCCTCAGTGACATCCCAGTGGCCTGCTCTAAGAACGGATGACATGCATAATAGACCCGAGAAGTCCAAGAACCCATCACTTATTCATCTGGTCCCACTGTAACCATCCACCCCTCAGAAACACATGGCTGAAGAGCAGGAGGTGGAGGATCATAACAGCGCAGGGTGAAAAGGGTAAAGCTTTCCAAAGCTGACTTCTCCACTGTGGTCCTGAGAAGAGCCCCAGACAAAATAATGGAGAGATTATTTAATAATGAAATGAATCATTAGTTGCATGCCTAAAAAGAACAATATGTTGTAAAAACAATGCTTCAAGACCCAATCACCACAAATAAAGACCAGCAGCCGTATAAAAGGACGTACCATGTGCACACAGGCAACAAATCTGCATGAACATAAAATCAGCCCGCATATCTGGGTTATAATGAATGAAAACAAAATGTGCTGCTACTGTATGTGGTCAGAAAAGTATACATTTTATAAACATACTGTGTATAAATTATGCTAAATGTACAGTGATGATTATTGCTCATGCAGACCAATAATAATCATCAGTCCTTGTTGCGAGGCTGCCTGTGGCAAGATATCATCATGTTGTCGTGACGGACTGCATGCAGAACAAGAACATTAGTCTGAAGTGTTAGGTTCTAGGATTCTATTGTAAATGGGAAGGAACATTTTTAGAATATGGATGCATGTATGAATATATCCCCTACTGTATGATGTGCTATAACCACTGAGCAGGTGAAGACCCCTGAAGCTGTGTTCTCCATGTACAGAGATAAAAACAGTCAAACATTGTTCATAGTATCCTACCAGGCATGTCATGAAACACATAGGTTAATCATACAAGACATATCCTATCCATGCCCATGGCACTTCACTAAGCTATTTCGAAGGTTGTGGTAAAGCAGAAGAGGGGGGTCAGTGGGGGAACGCTCTGGGTTGTTTGCATTTCTTTGAACCAATCACAGTAGTCTTAGACGCCACTAGGTTCTGGACGCGGACACCGGTGTATTGCAGTGTGTACTTCAACATATATGTTACAAGCATATTCTTTAGCGTGTTCTAAGTTTTTACATTGGATCCCCAAAGGGACAAGCAGGCCTGCCTTGTTGCACGATCCAAACTTCCTTCAAAACTTGCCATTTTCAGCTGGTCGCTGGTTCAAGTCCCCATACGGACCAAAGTATGGTGGTGGACTGGTAGCTGGAGACCAGTTCACCTCATGGCAAGGTACCAAACCCCCAACTGCTCAGGGCGCCTTTCCATGTGCAGCCCCCCTAACTCTGACATCTCTCCATTAGTGCATGTATAGGTACTGAGCATGTGTATGACGACCTGCGTGTATGTTAATGTGAATACTGCAGTACAGATCATCCCTTATTATGCAGCACCAAAATCAAAACTATGTCCTCGTCCCATTTGTTGGCTCTTGAAGGTTGGCGTTGCCGCTCCATTTACAAACAGAGACCATGTACTGTAGATTGAGGGTGAAGACAAGGGCAAGCCTGGTGATTTAAGGCTGACCGCCCCACCCATCCCTCCCATCCCTTCCCTGATTGGTCCTGAGCTGCATGGCTCCTTATCAGCCAGCTTGCTCCTTGGAAACAAGTGAAGAGCACAGCAGAGGGAACAATACACGGGGAGACAAGAGCATCTCAGTGCTGCAGACTGAGGCGTTTATTTTAAGCTACAGTAGGAAGATGAGAAGAACAGAGTGCACACACACACACACACACACACGCACACACACGCACACACACACACACACACAGTATGAAATCAGGACATATTTCAGTAGGCAGAGTGGCCGCTGTTCATTCCTGTGCTCACAGTCTCCTCTAGGTCTCTATGGGTGAAAGGGGGTCCTGGCTGCACCATTTGCCCACCAATGGGATCACACAGAGCATTTATTACCATGGCGCTATTACAGCGACCACTTTTTATTCCCAACTCTTCAAAGCAATGCAAAAATCTCCCTTTAGGGTCTGTATGGAACACTTTGGGCATAGCAGCAGCTCGCCCGCTGCACTGTATCAAGACCTAGTGTTAAGAGTGACGACGGTCTCGAGAAGTATGAAAATCCGAGGGGGTTGGATGAGTCAAACAACACAGGAATTTCACCCAGGAGACAGAGGACCGAGACATGTCCCCGTTGTTGTCCCCCGTGTTACTTAAACAAACATTTTATAACCCCACCCACAATCTTTTCTTTAACCTAACAGTCCCGTTCTTGTGCCGCATGTCAGTTAAACGTGACCCAGAGCCAATAATCCCGACCAACATTGTCTAAATAAGACGCCTAAGGAGACTTTTTGCGTCAGTAATAAACGCCAAAGGCAACTGACCAAGCATCCCTTTTTGACGACCTGGGAGTGAGAATGTGTTAGAGAGCCATGGAGATATGACATTTGATGATGGTAGTAAAGCTGAAGGGAATAAAAGTGGGATGACTGAGGTGGGGTGAGGGGTTTGAGGGAAGGGCGGGCCACATAAACACATGCCCAACAATCAAGCGAGCAATCTGTGTACAGGCCTCTGCAGCCTGTTTTGAATGAGAAGCACAAGCACTCGTGCTTTACGACGCGGTGAACGTCAGGGTGGAGAGATGCGGAGGCTCACTGGGTGAAAAACGCAGCAGATGTCCTTTATCTATCTGCGTGTTTCATGTTTCATGCACTAATCAAGATTAATGTCTTTCAGTAGTCCCTTGATCACAGTTGTTTGGCACTATTTAACCAGAAACAGCTCTGAAACCGCCATCCCCAAACTCACCAGACTCCATTTAAATAATCACTACTTTTAGCCTGTGTATAGCCAGCCTATTTCCACATGTAAAGGAGTGAATTAAGAGTTTATTTCAACCGAACCAGAGTGGTGATTGTTGGAAGAATAAAAAGACAAACCGAGGCGGCTTTTTACATATTTTTAGATTATATATTTATTTTGTTTCTGTTGCATTCAAGATCAAGGCGGAGAGGTGTGAAGGCTCTCTGGCTGAGGAGTGCAGCAGATGTCCTTTCTATATCTGCATGTTTCATGGGCTCCCAGAGAGGAAACACTCAAGCCAGCCGCAGAGCGCAAAGGCAGAATTCCTGATGTTTTGGTGATGCTTCAGTAACAGGCTAATAAACCACTATGCCTTAATCAATATTGATGTCTTTCATCAGCCCTTTGGTCCCAGTTGTTTGGCATGGAGCATATTTGTACAGTTGGGGATTATTCACGTGAATCCTAATCCAAACTAACGCCAATCAGTGTTCCCCGGAGGTTTATTTCACAGTCTAACGGGACACAATCAAAGCAATAAAGTCTCTACTTCCTCCATGGTCACAGGCCCAGCCAGGCCTCTACTGTGTCACATTGTTCAATAATTGAGAAGTCATAAAATCAAAAACATTAAAAAGTATCGCCAGGGATGAAAAATACCTTGTGACAGGAAAAACTCATCCTAGAAATAATTCAATCTGCTGCCTTCTTTATGTGCTTGAGCCACTGGAGAACTGTGAGATATATATTTTAAAAAAAACGACTGAAATCTGCTTCTATAAAGAGTCAAAATAGTCCATCACAATATGTATTTGAGTGTGTTGTGTAATCTGGAATTTGGTTTCAAAATCAAAATATATTCAGTTAACTATCATAGAAGACGTAGTAAAAAGCAGCTCTTTCAAAGAAATATACATTTTTGTCCTTCTACACTCTAAATGTGCCAGATTGTACCCTCGGGCTAAAATCTGAAACATTTCCGTGGACTGTTTTGCTTGTTCATCAATGGGCATTGCCCTGAATTAATAACATAAATCAATCTTAATCTATCTAAATAAAACTGCTTTAATGAAGTGAAATTCGGAGAACACTTTTATATTTGAATGTGTGTAAATGCTGCACGGGGAAATGATGACCTCTAGTGTGCCTTTGACCAACAAAATACCGCTACTCTGTGTTGCTTGTGAGGCATTTTAAGACATTAAATACATCGTACATGGACATTCAAACTGACAGGATTAATATCTGAACAGAAAACTAATTTGGCAGATGCATAACAGTAGGACTGCGACAATCACTGTTGATTAATCTGTAGATAATTTTCTCGATTAATTAATTTGGTCTATAAATTGACCAAAAAATTGAGAAAAATATGTCAATCAGTGTTTCCCAAAGCCCCAGATGATGTCCTCAAATGTCTTGTTTCCTCCACAACTCAAAAATCTTCACTTTACTTTTACACAGAAGTGAAGAAACTAGAAAATCTTGACATTTAACAAGCTGGAATCTGAGAATTGATGATCTAAGTACTTAGTGATTAATTCAATAGTTGAGAACCGATGATTCATCTTTGCAGCTTTACATAATACATTGCACCATGCATGCCATTATCTCCTATAGTGTGTGCACTCTTCATACTGTAATGTGTACCCACACAGTATACTCCATTCACGATTCGATTCGTGATTTTTAACTTCATAATACAATTTTTGTCACATTTTTTTTAACAGTTGAGCTGCAGACATTTGACTGGAAACTATTCGTTTATTCCCATAAACTTGTGAAATCCAAAGATCCCAACCGGTTGGAACCTTGACACGTTTCTATTGCTTTTTAAAGATGAAGTGCGTAGTTTCTGTCGGACCCCATGAGGAATTCTAAGTGACGTCAACCACACTTTCAGCACGTCCACATTATAAGAGCCTTCTATGATCACCCCCCACCCTCAGAGACGCAGAGAGAGGAGCTGATGGTGTTAATGAGGTTTGTAACAACTCATTTGGTAGCGGCTTGAAAGTAACGGACGTTCATTAACATCCAAAAGTTACGCACTAAAGCTCTGACCGATTCCCGCTGCATCCTCACATCCCTAATGTGTACATTGTATTAAAAACACAATGTGGGCCAATCCTCACATCTCATGAAACAATAAATCAGATATCCTCTATACACCCTCAATCCCAGTGTTATTCAAACCCCTAGGGGTCATTTGGAGTTTGGCAAGGGGGTACAGGAGATTTCTTACAAATGTTAATTAAAAAGGTTTCTGTCATGCATAAGTCCTATAATTAGTATCCACTATAGTATGAATTGATTTAGTTATTCTCAATATTTGAAATGTTTTTAGGTACAATATTGTTGAGTCAGTCATACTAATGTGCGCCATCTGTGTCCAACTGACTCAACAATATCGCGCCACTTTTATTGCTTTGATTTGCTTTTTAATTGTTATCCTGGTCAGGGTTATTTGGAAAAAAACAACTCAAAATTCAAAGACGGTCCACTATTGAAAAAGTTTGAGAACCACTGCTCTGTCCTATTCACACCCTTCTGTTTAAGCATTGCAGAGGCTGATTCCGGTCAGCTGCACTGCAGCATCATAAATTACCCTGAGCCGACAGACAGACCTACGGCAACAATATCAGAAATAAAACACCATGTAACACTGAGCGTTGACTGAAAAGCGTGTCCATGCACACACACACACACAGACACACAGTCATGTTTGCAGAAGACTGATACATGCAGTTGTATTGCCCCTGCACCTGAGCACACAAAGCCATGTAACGCAGAGGGCGGAGGGCGTATTCATGTCGACCAGAGCACATCAAATGGTGACTATTATGCTTCACTGATGCAGGGATAAGATGTCTATACATGCTTTTATTCTGGAAAGTGGATGCTTCCAGTTGTAGAGGGGATGGTTTACAGTACAATAGAATGCTGCTAATAACATGGATAATGCTGCGGTGAAAGTGATATGTTTTCGCTTAAGCTACAGATCAATGTGAAACTGGAGAGGTGTGCATTATGCCCTACACACACAGACACACACATGCAAGTGACCATACTCCAAGATATCAGCTTTGTCGTAGAAAAGCGGGGCCCATAGTGAATTACCGGGCAAACATTAGTAAAAGCATCTTGTGATTTCTGGCTCTCCTCTCCAATTTGCCTAAACGACTATATGTTTTGAATAGTTTTAACAGGAACAGATATCTGTATTGAAGACATTTGGGACATTTTCACATGGAGAGTATTTACAGTATCTCTTTATATCACTTTGTCAGTTTCTCTTAATCATATTTATGCTCGCCATGCTTCCATGTTGTCTCAATCTCACTCCCTTCTCTCATTCCCTCTCTTTAAAATCACTTTAATCCCCCCCTCCGGCCTTAATTCCTTTTATCAATTAAAAGAATAGTAATCTAACCCTGTGAGAAGGGGAGCGAGGACCGATGGCAGGTGGATGACAGCGCCTCACAGATAACTGTCTGCTTTAAAACGTTTTTATTTTCAATTCCTGGAAAAACTTCAAAAGCAGGAGCATCTCCCGGGAGCTTATATCAACTTTCTGTAGCTGACATATCACTTCTGTGAGGGGGTACAACTTAGGTAACATTAAAAAAAAAACTACTAAATTTAGAATCGTGCTTTTGTACGAGCACTGAAAGGAGTCTTCAAACAATAGTGTGCTGCTCGTATGTGTCTCCATTAGTAATTGTTTAACCACCCTACATAATGCAAATAGACAGTCCTGTCAACCAACTGACTGGCAAGTTGTACAAAACTTCCCAAACACCGAAAAGAGTAGCTGAATTAAGATTAAAAAAACAAGAACTCTCGGTTCTAATAAAAAAACAATGAAAGCCACAAACTAGTGCTGCGTCATCCTGAAAGACAGTGTCACAAAACAAAAAACCCTGTTTTTATATGATGTGGTTTACACTACAGTCTTCCTCTATGCTTCGCCACAGCCTGCAGGCCCTCTGGAGCGGCCATTTTGTTGGTCTGTTTGTGTTCCCATGCAGTTTGTCTGAGGAAGCAAGGGCTTGTCCCTCGACGGCTGACTGGACAAAACTAAAAGCTCAACCCATGCCTTCACTGTGACTTGGCTTTTTCCACTGCTGTTGCTTCATATAGCTCACACTCACATGAAAAGAACAACAATGTTTCAGGCTGGATGCTGTTTTTGTCTCCTCTTGTTCCATGTACAGGAAGAGTTTGAGATTTTGGGTGAACGTATGTGCTTTGTGGCCAAAAGTGTGAGCTGCATTTTGTTGTGTCAGTACCTGCGTGTCTCTGTGCAATGACAAACCTAAAGAGTTGGAGGGGAACGCTGAAACCACTCAAACTGCTACCACCGGCAGCACTGCAGTCTGTAACCTTTGAAACAGTTACCCTGACTCTGTAAAAGTACAAGAAATCCAGCATCTGTAAAATGAATTCAATTAAACTCAATTAAATTCAGTCAGTATCAGAATCATAAGAACCTGAATCAGAAAAACCTGATATCACCAA
This sequence comes from Etheostoma cragini, assembly GCF_013103735.1. Classification (NCBI taxonomy): domain Eukaryota; kingdom Metazoa; phylum Chordata; class Actinopteri; order Perciformes; family Percidae; genus Etheostoma; species Etheostoma cragini. Next base: position 22,284,941 of record NC_048424.1, read on the forward strand.
ATTCTTAAACTCAAAATCTGTGGCAGTTTCACAGAATCACCAAAAGTTCCGTGATGGGCCCGGGGAATAATTCGGTAAAACGAACACGGCACCTTAAGGTAAGGAAAGAAGAACGGGACAGTTGGGTTTAGGAAAACTCTGGTACTCTGGTTTCTTCCCAACATAAAGACAGGCATGCTGGGTAAGTAGGACTACAGTTGAAATTCAGCCAACTGGCTACCACTGGCACATTTACAGAAGTGTTGATTAATGTACATTGTCCTAATCAAATGAATAAATCTACTACGTCGACTTTACTTTGGCATTGTTTTGAATTAAATTGAATTTTCCCACGTTCCGTGCCACCCCCATGTAATGCCCTGGGACAGTTCGTGATCATGAGACCAGGCTAATCAGTCAGTTACACATTACGTTTAACCCTCTGAGGAAGACCCACCGGCGCGTCCAAACGATGTCTGACAAAACTCCTAATCAAAAAGCGACGTTACAAAACGTCATTCAGACATTTATTTACTACATGAAAAACATCTCACCTGAGACTTTGGTAAACTCATGTCAAGCACCGAAACAGTTCGTCCAGACCGTCATAAGGTAAGGTTTGTTTTCAAAGAGATTTGAGGAATTTCAAAAAGCAAACATCAACGTTTTAGCTTTAGGGTCAATTTATCTCTTTACATATCTCTCTAGAAAACAATGTGGGCGTCACTAAAGAGAAAGATGAGTTTGTTCTGAACATTTTGATTTGAACCATACGGAGATATGCAAAGACCCTAAAAAGGTCAATGTAAGAAGATATGTGACAAGGCCCTCAGACCTCTTACTCTGTAAAACGTGGAGGTGTGAAAATGCTGCTGGCCATAGTTTCATATTTAACATATAGATATGACAGAGGAATCTATCTTCTTCTCATCCCCCCCCCATTTCCTTTAAGTAATGCAGTGTTACGCCAACTGCATCAGTCCTTTGTCTGTAGATGTTGTTTCTTTGTGCTTGTCATTTTTATGTGGTGAGTCTTTTTGCAGATTGCTCTCATTCAAAGGTTCTTTCAAAGGGACCTCTTTAAAACATCATATTACGTAGATAACGTGTTTTATGTGTAATATCTATGTGTCCAAGGCTTTAGCCAGACGTTGTGATCAAAAGAGAGGCACATTTGTGATCTTAATTCAATTACAAAGAACAGACGTGTGTGGTCAAATCTGCTATTCCAGAGCATGGTGACGTTGCACAGAGAAAATAGAACATCCTGAAGAAGAAGTAACCCCTTGTTTAATGACACAATCCCTACTCAGAGAGAAGAATAGCTTTGTCTCTTCTGGCTCTGGACTACTCAGGCACCACTATTCAGAAAAAGAGAGAAAGAACATTCAGCATACTTGAGGTTGTGATTCGGGACATCTCCGAGTTACTAATGCGACAGCAGCCGACCAAGCACTGAATCCACGAGGGGGACTGAGGTAGTCATGCAGATCAAAACCTGGACTGTGCTAAGACGGCCACTAAACAACGGCAGGGGGGCTTCCAGTTTACATTGCCAGTCCAGAGTTCATCAAGGAGGCAGCAAAGCAGTGGTCTAGTTATTTGCTCAAGGGCCTTTGAGTTGTGAATGGTGGATGCTTGTCCTGCTCTACTTTGGGCAGGTCCAGTTGTTTTCCTTTCCCAGCTCTCGGTTGGATTCAGGCCCAAATGTTCGGGTCAAAAACGGACAAATATTTTACATTTTTGTCCCTTTTTCAGATTCTTTTTTTAGATTTCACTAATACTACCTTACTACTACTACTGGTTTTACACTGTAAACTTTTTGGAATTCATGGTCAAGAACCCTCATTTGTGTAGAATTATTCCTAATATTTGAGTTAAAAGAGCAGAAATTATGATTTATTTTGACTAATAGTTAAGATCAGATGAATGAAAGTGATCAATTGTTTTTGCAAAAAGTGTTGAATGGAATCCAACCATTTTTTTGTGGTAATTGGGTTAAAAAGAAATCCAGATTTCAGATACAGACATTTTTTAAAAGAGGACAACAGGAGGGTTAAGACGTTGATACGTACACTTAGGGAAAGCGGTATGCCTGTTAAGGACTTTTTGAACCAATAAATACTCTAGAATAAACTATACTGATCTGTATCCTCAGTTTTTTTTTGCATGTTTTTCTTAAGGCTTGGTTAGCACTTGAAGCTTCCGGCTGAATGGGAAAGATTAAGGTGAAAAGGGAGTTGTTAGATTTACGTAGGTAACCAATAAGACCCGTACCTGCACCAAAACCAGCCGGCTCAGTGCTCCAGAGCATCCATCACAGAGGCTTTAGCTCCATTTCAGAACGGAACTATGCAGGCGTCAGGCGCCCTGTGTGAAATGAACAATGGCCAAGGTGTTTCTGAGAAACAATCAGCACACAGGGATTGTGTTGTGAGTCACCAGATATACGGAGAGCAGCCCCGTCACAGTGTGTATAGTGCAGTATAGGCCTGGCAACCCTCCCCCACCCCCTCCCCGCCTCTGCCTCTGCAGTCCAAACAGTGCAAGCCGCATAAAGCGACATGGTATAGCGGTCATGACAACTGGAGCATCCTCGGGGGTCCACTGTGCTCTCTACATACTCTAGGCTATAATCTGCCATTGCAACACACTACAACACACACACGGACACAGCTGTCAGTACCCGATCCTGAAGGCGGAGTGTGTTTGCTATTGACTTTACCGCAAAATCTGTTCACTTAAGGTCATTAAAAAACACCAAAAACTCCCTAAAGGAATGTGTAATCCTCATGTCACCGTGCTCACTGCGTGATTCCCAGTAATGTGACACGCATTCAATCAACCTCTCACCATTCAATCAAGTGGCAGCGTCTGTCAGTGACCATCAGCCAACCTACCACCATGTGTGGCGTGATGTGAAATAATGTGCCAAAGATCAACAGGACTTTAATATCCAATCAGCCGCATCATCAAACCTCAGAATAACCTAGAGTCATCTTTATTTCTGCACCACGAGGCTGGGTACCGTGGTATCGTGCACGTGCGGCGCGTGATAGGCAGCACAGGGGCGTCAATTCAACACACACACGACGTCCAGACGTTGACATCTGCTTCTCAGCAAAATCGTCCATATACCTGCAAAATCGTTTTTTTCGTCATGTTATTCTATTGACACACACAGACACACTCGGGGAGAAGACCTGTGTTGTGGCAAAAATACCCCCCTGCCTGCCAGAGCCCCCCCCCCACCCCCCTCTTCTCTTTTGGTTCTGAAGAAAAAGTGTCATCGCTGCAGGAGAGTCTCCTTTTGTTGGCTAAATGTAACTGCAACGGCTGTGAAACGACCTCCCGGTGCTCTGTGCCTGGCTCACAGTAGCCTTCCCCTTTTTTTTGGGGGGGGGGGGGGGGGGGGTTTGGAAGCAATACTGGTATAGCTCTGTCTGTAGCGTGTCTGTAGCCTAATGTAGTGTACCATAAATGCAACAGTCCAAACTGGTACACACATGTATGAGTGCTCGGTACCAAATAAGCACCTTTTTTCTTCTTCATTGTTTTGCTCCGTGCGTGATTGACAGACAGCGCGTGCGAGGCTCATTGGCAGTGATGTGACGGCTGGATGACTGGCAACCGAGGGGGGGGGGGGGGGGGG
>NC_048424.1:22288671-22338311 GCF_013103735.1 Etheostoma cragini
CCCCCCCCCCCCCCCCCCCCCCTCTTCTTGGCGCTGTCCACTGTGCTGAAACACTGAAAACGCCCACCCTGATTATCCAGCTTCCATCTAGCGCACCCCCGCACCCATCAGTCTGAGATTTATCCCCCGGGAGGTCACGCATCGCCTTCCCCTTGGCGTCTTCTTCTTCTTCCTCCCTTTTCTCCTTTCCTTCCTTCATCCTTGTCTTCCCTCTTAATAACGCTGCAACGGATCCGCTTTACGACGTAAAACCCGACCAGAATCATAGCAGACATGCTGCATCACCATCATCCAGGCTGGCACAAATCACGTCCAACGCTCACTTGCTTTTTTTTTAAATCAAAAAATACCCATCTGATTCTCCATTGCACAAAAACCGACCCGCTTAAGAAATACAGATGCTAAAGCATCCAAGTAGAAGACGTGTTCAGTCTTACCTGTGCCTGTTGTGGGTGTCCCGCAGTCAGTATGGGGGGGAATGTCTGCGTCTATTAACAGCGAACCCTGTTATACCACCCTCGCTCTCTATAGGACTGGAATGCTGCAAAGGCACTGCGCGTCGGCTGATTCTTCCTCACTTCTTCTTCTTCAATGAGGGAGGGGGTGTGGGGGTGGGGGGGGAGTGAGCATGCGGTGCAGCTCCTAGTCAAAGATGGCGGACACTTTTGACGTCAGCAGCAGCTTTTAATAGATATCTGTCAGAGAGGGAGAGGGACTTTGTTTTTATAGGGCAGCTGGACATATAGGCCTTCATATTTCAGATGCTTGCAAAATGTTACTGTGTTTCATATCCCAGATTCAGTTAGATATAGATTGTTTATGATTAGATCTGGGTTTTTTATATTAATACAGAGCTATTATAGCAGCTCAATTACCACTTAACCCCCTATCATGTCACAGGATATTTGTCTTAGCTTTTTTATTTCACCATGGCAGCAGAAGGACATTTGGCCATATGTCAGAAACACCTGGCCTGTCACTGTTCACGGCCGCTGTTCAGTAGACATGGGTCCAAATAATTTAAATGGATCTGTGTTTGAGTGATCTTACGTTAATTAATAAAATCCCAATACTTGCACAGTACTTTCATTAATTTTGGGGCGTCACAAAATTTTAATTCAATTTTATAGCATTGTAAAAAAAATGGAAGTGTTTTTGAAATAGTATTGAGTAAAAGTTGACATATTCCAGTCTGTGATTATCATCAACATCCATTCCTTTAATTTTAGTCTAAATAACTCCTAATTTCTGCTTTTCTAACTTAAACATTAGGTACAATTTCCTATAAATGAGGTTTATTGACCATAAATTCCAAAAATAACTGTAACACTAAAGTTAATAAGTTAGTGTTATGTAATGTTGAAAACGTCGAAAAAGTTTTGATTTTCTATTTTAACGGGAAGACAACACAATGGTTAAACCAAAGCGATCTGTCTCATCATATTCTAGATGTTTACAACCAGCATGACTAATCAAATTTCACTGGTTGGCGTGACAACGTCCGTAGTAACAGAGAATGGATTACTTATCAAGTTACCCCTTAATGCCCCATGTGTGACAAATGACAGGTGGACCTCGATTAAGGGTTGGTGTTGTTTTATAACCTGATTCTGGTCTTGAGTAGGATCCCTAATATGTCAAAATCTAGTTTTAACAGCTTCATTTTTACAGATGATACTAACCTTATATGGTGCATATTCCTAAACTAGCATATAGCAAAGTTACAAGCATAGAAGAGAGTAGGAACTGGAGGTAAAGAGGGGCCCAGGAAGGCCATCTGGACCTGGAATGGACAACATATAGGACAGATTTTATCCCAAGGATCCCAATCTGATAGATTGTTTTGCTTTTAGATGCTTTATTACAAATGTATAGGACACCTATAGTTATACTTTCTGTCATTGTGTTACTTATGGATAGATTTATAGTGAAAAACAATGACTTCCCTTTTTGTGCGGGCCCCCCTGGAACCTGAGACATATTCAGTATGTATATGTATATATAAGTATATCTTGGTAATGAATTCCCCAATTTCCTTGTTGTTTACGGTCTCTTGTCTTCTCCTCTGCATTTGAACCTGTTTTTATCCTTATGTATGTTTTATGCTTCAGTTTCCTGGTTTATTTTGTTCTTTTTCCACCGTTATGATTTGTTTTACTTCCTGTCTTACTTCCTGCCTGCCCCACCCTGATGTGTTCCTGTTCCTTATTCCTTATTTTACTCTTGTTACCTTGTGCATTTAGTCTCTTAGTTGTTTTTGTCTGTTGTCAGATCAATGTGTGTGTGTGTGTGTGTCATTCGTCACATTTACTCTGTTATTTGGAGGAAAATACAGCCTAACCTTGCACAGAAGCAATCCGCTGAGTTTTCAGCTGAAAACATAGTTTCAACCATAACCATGTTCCCCAGCAGAACATGGTTATGGTTGAAACTACGTTTTCAGCTGAAAAACATAGTACAGGCTAAGGTAAGGTACAGGCTGTATTTTGCAACCCGATCAACACTGGGATTCACCCTGAAACAGTTTTTTTTAATACTCTATATTGATCCCCAATGGGGAAATTTAAATATACACTCTGTTATTACACACAGGCTGGCACCTCTCCAGATACCTGTCCACATACTGTACTTTGGTCCATTCTGGGACTTGAACCAGCAACCCTCTGGTTCCCAACCCACCTACATAGGGACTGAGCTCCTGCCAGCCTGTCCACATGACTAGAGCTTTGTGTTCCTGATCAACTGCTGGGAGAAAGATACAGAATGAGACCTCAGCACATCCACACTGAATCGTCTGTGGACTCCCTCGCTTCACTCTCCTCCAGCCGCTGTCTCTGCTTGGCACTGTAACAAATGTGTCTTCAATTGCTCCAAGCGAACCTGTCTACTAAATTAATGATAATGATAACTCTGCATGAAAAATCCATTTGGAGAGAGGGCCAGAGGAGTAGAAAGAAAAGAGAGTGTGTGTGTGTGTGTGTGTGTGTGTGTGTGTGTGTGTGTGTGTAGACAAAGTGAGGAGAATGAATCTACAGGTCCCTCTTTCATTCACCCTCCTCTAAAACAATTTTACAGTCATAGGGAAGTGAAGGATTGTGGTTCTGTTTGGGCGCATGCAACTGAACCCTGCAGGATCAGGTTAGAGAATCAGGGGGGTGCACAGACCTCTAAAGGTTCCTAAGGCAAGTCCAAGGGGTCCAGGCACAACAACACATCCAGCAGCTTCACTATTATTTCATTCACACCTGCCTTATTTAGTTCACTCCTAAGTAGTAAAATACAGACGCTTGGGCAGTGCCAGTACGACGCAAAAAGCACCATTTAGCGTATCTATGGAACCCACTGGGCAGAGCAGCAGCTTGACTGCGGCTCTGTAAGATGACATAGTATTAACCTAAGAGCAACAACGGTTTTTTCTATTTTTCTAACATAGTCTTTGAATGACTCGGCATATTCATCCCCCCAAAAATCCACATTTCTTTCTCCCAGTGTACCAGATTAGTGAGTGAATATTACTCAGACTTGATTCAGGTTGATCCCATTTTAAATGTTATTGTATTAATTCTGTGATCATTATAAATCAAATAACAGGGTTATCAGCAGTCTGAATTAGGCCAGTCAGCTTATGTCAAGAAATATCCCCCTGGCACCGCTGCAGTATATTTTCTTGTAAGTGCAGGTTCTTAGTTCCCTGGGTTGTGGCTTTGAGTTGATGTGAGTTGGTCAGTCTTTTAGCATGCAATATTTAGCAAGCAATATGATGCCTTAAGATGGGGAGATGCTTCTTTATTCAGAAGAGCACAAATAAACTCAAAACGTTTTTGATTTTTGGCGAGATGAAAGAGAATGCCTAACTTTTCATGAAGAGGATTTTAAAGCCAGAGTGGTATTTGCAGGGTGTGTGTGTGTGTGTGTGTGTGTACTCAGGGGGATGGAGAGCTTGGCATTAGCGGTGCTTGGTTTCATGGTCAAAGAGCAGCAGCACAGTGAGTGAAAGGAGAAGATTAGCCGCAGCGGTATCAACCCTGTAGCAGACAAGCTCGCGCACTCTGATCTCCCTCTCCGACTCATTTCAATCCTAATTAAACTTCACAGGAAAGGTGGCAGGCTGGAGGAACGGAGGGAGGAATGAGAGAAGGATAAGGGGGGATAAGGTGCAAAACAGTGACGAGACGGTAAAGACAATAGGCACAGGCTAAAAAACACAATTAGAGGTGTGAAAGATGGAACACACTTTATGGGATGTACAGAGTGGGCATTGTGTGAGTGTGTGTGTGTGTGTGGAGGGGGGGGGGGATGTTGCTGCAGCAAGCAGCCTTGCTGTGACTCAGCACTAAAATCTGCCCTCTCTCTCTCTCCTCTCCCTGAAATATCAGTCCTTAGCATAAACAGAGTTTGCCCGGCACTTAAAGGAACATGCCAACTAATTGGGACTTTGGCTTATTCACCGTATCCCCCAGAGTTAGACAAGTCCATACATACCCTGCACCTACGACCTCGGAAGTTATTATATTGTATATATTATTGGCCATCTTGGCCATTTAGTGGTTGTAATGTAATGTTTTGATGAACATATGCAACACAACACAAGTACTGCCAAGGTGCTTTTGAGCAAGGCACCGTACCCCCATACCGCTCAGGGCGCTGGTCCAGCACTGGCAGCTCGCTCCCTCTGACATCTCTCCATGAATAGGTCCTCAACGTGTGTGTGTGTGTGTGTGTGTGTGTGTGTGTATCAGGCCTGTGTGTAGTGATTTCTAACCAAGTGTAAATTGTAATTTCCCCACTGGGGACCAATTTTCAAATTTGAACAAGTGTATTTAAGTACAGTACACAAGTAAATGATTATTGGTGTGTATCTATGATTTCATCACTACATTTTTCTTTTCTAGTGTAACTGTTAACAGACTATCTCTGTATTCTCTTTGATTTCTGATTGGTTACCTGCAGCCTTTTGTTTTGTGTTGTTATCCTCACAGAGGCGCTGACCTGTAAACGAACACACATCAACAGAGACGTGCATGAAGAATAGATCTGGGGAGAGTTATATTGAATGGGATAATTGAGGTATTGATAGATCAGAGTGAGTGACGACATTGAGAAGTGGGAGTCTGAACGTCTTGTATCCAATGCTGAGGGATGGTTGTCGGAGGGCAAATTGATCTAAATCGACCGGCAGCGCTACACCTCACTGGCCTCTTGTTTCTTTTTTTGCCATCATCCTGACTTTCCTGGCCTAAATGTGCGTTCATCCCCTTTTCCACTCATCTCTGCTCCTCTCATCTTTTGTCTTCCTTTTGTCTTTTCTTGCTAGTGTTGCACACAAAACTTTGGGTGGTGTGTACAGTGGTGGAATGTAACTGCATTACGGCGTAGCTGTACTTGAGTACAAATTTGAGGTACATGTACTTTACTTGAGTCTTTTCTTTTCATGCCACATTCTACTTCTACTTCACTACTTTTCAGGAGGAAATATAGTTTTTACTCCACTACAATTATCTACTGTAGTCTCACATACATCACTGAATAGACAACTGTACATGTTAGTTTAAAGGAACACACCAACCCATTGGGACTTTAGCTTATTCACCGTTACCAACAGAATTAGACAAGTCCATACATACTATTCTCATCTCCGTGCTGCTGTAACTCTGTCTGAGCATTAGCTTAGCCTAGCAAAGATCCTGCAGGTAACTGGTTCCAACTAGCTACTGCTCCCAGTGACAACATAACACCAACATGTTCCTATTCACGCGGTGCTATGTGTATAGTCACAGGGTGTACAAATAACAAAGTCACATGACACACAGCCATCTTCTAACCGCACACTATCGGGGAACTATACTCTCAGAACGGCCAAGCTCTGCTACTTCTGCTACTTTGGTATGTATCGACGTTTCTAACTCTGGGAGTTGGGGTGAATAAGCTAAGGTCCCCATAAGTCGGCGTGTTCCCGAAAACCGTGTTCAGAACCCCTCCGTTAGTTGACTGTCAGAATGGTTCACATTGTTTCCAGTTTCTAAAATGTGTAGATTTGTCTGCAATGAGTGGTTGTACATTTTCCTGATAATACTTACATACTTTTAGGTAAGTAACATTTTTAATGCACTCGTAACAGAGTATTTTGACAGTGCGGTATTAGTACTTTTACTTAAGTAAAGAATCCAAATTCTTCTTCCACCGCTGGTAGTATTTGTGAATCAACAAAAAAAAGATCAACGTGTGAACAGCTGAGTACAACAGAGAAGAAGAAGAGGCAAGAACACAAGATGATGTAAATAATCAAGTATCGTAATCTAAAGCAACAAAACATACACAGACCCTTGGTAGTGTCACCCAATATAAGGAAATGGAACGTAATGTAACACAAGACAAGTAACTAAGAATATAAAAGAGAACGGGAGGAAAAGGAAACAAAGAACAGAAGTTGCGAGGGTGCACTGGCCCAGAATCTAACGTCCCTCCTGGCTGGCTCGCAGGAAGCGCCACATTACTGCCGACTGAACTCCAAATGTCCGTACTCTCAATCTCCCACGTGTGCATATGTGCATATATAAAATTGCACATAAATGTGCGCTTGTGAGCAGCTGAGATTGTCCTGCTGCATGAGTAGGTTTGAAATGTTGAGTGAGCAGGGAAATGCAATGAGCTCTGAATCAAGACAGGGAGCGTAGGGCATTTCTGTGTTTGTCAACTAAAGAATATTGCACTTCATATGTAATGGCATCATATTTTCTAAGGGCATGGCGATATATCAATTTTATATCAATATTGATGTATAAAGTATGTAACGTATGTCTTACATTTTGGATTTCATCATATGACAAGTGTTTTTTTTGTCTTTTTCAGCATTTTAAAGGCTGCATAACGGTAAAGTGATGTCTGTTCTAGCTGTTCTATTATTTGCCATTATATCAAAAACAAGACTTTCTTAACTTTGAAAATGATCCTTTAAAATTGAGGATCATCATAGGCAAACAGGATAATCAACAACTACTTGTCTCTGCCCTTTCCCTTCCGTTCATATTTTTTCTGAAATTAAAAAGGTGTAGATTGTTTTACTGGATTAGCCAACTGCTGTTTGTCATGGGTGCTAACGTGTCATTTTCTTTAAAAAACAAACAAAAAAAACAGACATTTCTGATCTTAAAACCCTATACAGCTGCCTTCACCTAAACCTTTCTTTCTTTCTACATCCCCTCATCTCCTGTCCTTCCCTCTCAACCGCTTTCTGCTCTTTCACTCCACACCATGCAGTAACACCCCCCCACATCTTTCCCCTCCTCTTCTTCGTGTATCTCACCCCCAGTGTACAGATCAACACTCCAATCCTCCAGCTCCACTTCCCCTTTAATCTCACTTTCCTCCTGTCTCACCCTTCTCCTCCTCTTCCCTTCTTCTCAACTCCCTTTCATCCTCCCCCCATCCCCCTGCATCTTCCATGTGTCTGGCGTTTCCCAGTATGTGTGTGTGTGTGTGTAAGGTCAGTAAAGTCGGGGTCATGGTTGGCCAATAACGTGTGACTGCGACCGTGTTCTGTAATCATGACACATGCTCTGCTCTTGTCAGGGTTTTACACGTCACTCAGGTTTTTCACATGTTACTCCAAGAACACACATAAACATAGCTCTGCTCCTGTGTCAGTGTGTGTGTGTGTGTGTGTGTGTGTGTGTGTGTTTGTGTTGCACATGCAAATGTTTCACCTCAACAGATCAAAAGCTAGATTAGCTCCCAGTGTCTTGCACCTGCCGGTTGCTATGGAAACTGGGTATCCTCTCTGCGTCACCTGTGCCCATGTTTGGTCTGGTTTCCTGCTCCTTTTTGGCAGCTTCTCTCTCTCTCTCTCGTCCTAAATCCCTGCCTGTGTCTCTCTCCCTCTCTCTGTAGGGCAAACCACGCATGCCGAAACAAAAACACACAGATTAAGTCGTGGACAGAAACCGGGGCCCTCAAGTCTTCTGTTTACCAAATGAATTAATAAGGAAATTTGCTTACACTTTACACTAAAAACAATCCATGTCAAACACACACGGACAAACACAGAAACACATCATCCATACTACATTAAAACAAAATACGAAAAATGCATGCATCATAAGGAACATAATGTTAGCCGGTAATATTTTTAAACAGAATTAGTTAAGTTTTGATTCACCATTTGAACAAATGTTGTGTTCTTTGTGAATCAGCGAAGAACCGGTGTGGCAGTGATTATTCATCCTCAAAGGGCTGTGTATAGCGACCCACATGGCCAGCTCTGACACATCGATCCGACTTTTCCTTCTCAAACATTGTGATACCCAAACTCAGCCTCCCTTTTTCCATACTTAACATCTGTCACACCATTCTCTGAGGAAATGGTTTAGATGATTATTGTGTGTGATAAGATGTGAGACTGTAGCTGTTGCTGTTGTACGAGAGGTTACATAAGAGCTGGGCAATTTGGATAAAATCTAATATCATGTTATTTTTGACCAAATACATCAATATTGATATCAGGGATATTGTCTGGTTGACTATTGGTGCTTTCACAACATATTTACACAATGAGATTTTTGATAAGTATTCATTAATAATGTGGATATAATGAATAAATGAGTACAGGCAAACAATAGAACAGGTAGAGCAGTCAGTAAGTTCAGAAAATGACCTCTTAAAGTATATCATCTTGTTTTCACGGGGGTCCAAAATTCAGCCTTTAAAACCAGAAAAAGATTACACTTATGTTATTTTGTGATATTGCGATATCCAGAATCTAAGACAATATTTAGCCTCATATACTGTTACTGATACAATATTGATATTGCCCAGCCCCGGACCTTTTCTTGGCCTGGACGCTGACTTCAGGGTCTCAACTGTCCCAGCAGCGAGCAACCTCACACTGACAACAAGACTTTGGGAAGACCTGATCCAAGAACATTAAAGTTCAGAGAAAATGTATAGCGATCCAGGTCTTAAGTTTATCAAAAACGGTTCATTTTACAGGGAACTCCACGGGGATCTCGAAACAAAATCCGGGATGTGAAAATGGCAAGTTTTGAGGAAAATGTGGATCATGCAACAAGTCAAGCCCGCGTGGTTTCATTCAGCGAATAATTGTAGCGATTGACATAGAATATGTTTACAGCATGTTTTCTCTAACTGGGATGTTCTGGGATGTATTGGTGGGGATTTGCTATGGACAAAATTCACAAAAATTGCATTTAACCATGTATCTAGCTAATTTAAATAGCACATGTAACTGTGTTGTGTGAACAGTTAACTTCATATAATATTCAATGTAGGGTTTTCTTTTGCGGGGTAAAAAATGTTCCACCTAAACAAGTCCATATAGGGACTACTTTAGAGCCCCACTCGCTGCGTCCGGTGAGTGAGCTAACCACGGAGGTACATAATTCAAATTGAAAGTTTTTATTATAAAATGGTCTGCCAAAGTCTATGAGTAGAACTCCGTCCATGGCAGAGGTCTGTTTTACAGAAATACCAGACAGCAGAATGCCGTAATTGACCAATCAGAGTTAAGTATTCAACCAAGCTGTGTAATAATTAAATGTAACGTCTTTCTTTGTAATGTGTTAAAATTGTTTTTTTAAGTGTGTAAAATATCAAAATCCTGCTTGGCAAAGACCGCTTTGTAGCTAAGTGACTTTTAGCTAATGTTAGCTACGTAACTGTGAATGTCACTTGTACTTTGTTAAGGGGATCTTCTACGTAATAATAACAATAATAAATACTCAGTTCAGGTTAGGGGACAATGTTGCTCATGCTTTCAATAAATACAATGTTGACTCGTGATTGGAAGCAGGAAAACAAACCACAGTGTCCTTGTTAAAGTCCACTGTATTGTTAGCCCTTATATCCACCCTGACCACGTCCCTACATGGACTTAGTCGCTCTGTAATAACGTCACCTGACTGCCTCTGCTGCTCCTATACTCCGATATTAGAGAGATTTGTCATTTAAACTGCCGCTGTCGTTCTATTTGTGAGGACATACCAAATGTAACTTTTCTCTGAACACGGTAAACAAACAGAGCAGGACAAAAAAGTGCATTCTACCGTATGTCAAGTCTGCCCCGATACGCACAGGTTATTTAGGTCAGTATCTGATAGTGATCCATCAGATTGGATCAGTGCATCCCCAATGAAAGACTATTACGTGCAAAACAACATCCCCCTTTTAAAATGCCTCGCAGACAAACTCGAGATGACGTTTTTTGCAATTGTGCTAAGTTACCACTTGGCAGACGCTGATGCAGCTAATAAGAAAAAGTACGTCTTGGCTATAGCTTGTGATGTCTGCACACAGCGAGACTTGGACACAACTTCCCCAAGAGGTTGCCAGATTAGTTTTGGACAGTGGGGCACCAGGTATTAGAAAGCAGAGAGAGACCGAAAGAGACAGAGGGGCAAGTAAAGGCAGATAGATGAGACTCCAGTGAGAATAGCAGCAGGAGAGAGAGAGAGAGAGAGAGAAAGAGAGAGAGAGAGAGAGAAAGAGAAGAGAGACAAAAAGCCTCCACTGCAGTGAAACATCCCCGACCAGGCTGACCCTCCTCCCCTTTCTCCTTTTCCTCTACCCTCCTCTCCTCATTGATTCGGTGGTGCAGTAGCGGCAGCAGCATACCAAATCTCTGGCAAAAAAAATCTCCCCAACTTCTGCCTCTGCAGTGGCTGCCCTGCTTTGGGAAAACACCCCCCCCCCCCTTTTTTTTTCTTTCTTACACTGCTGCGTACACTCCTCGTGCCCCACTCCACTCCAACATTTTAATAATTGTTACCCCCTCCTTGACACTTCTTCTCTTCTGCTTGATACTCCCCGACGCAGTGATGACAGGCCAATTTTTTAGAATACACGCACGCACACACAACACTTCTGACTTCAGCTTAATCTCACCTCACCTTCTATTGTGTCTGAGTGGAAAAACAAGCATCCCCACTGTTGACCTGCCATAACCCCCATGCAGATGCTGTTTTTTAGTCACCTCACTCTCTTTCTCTTCTGTTGCTTACATTAACACTGTTATCCTCCACAGGCTGTAAGGGAACAGACGTTTAGCCACTGCGACTCTCCTTTTCATCTTTACAGGCATACAGGATAAATGCAGGAAGATATGAATATTTAGGGCTCATTGGTGTTTGGGTTAATTGTAGAATACAGCAAGAATTTTGTGTGATGTGCAAAGGTTTACGGGAAATAACGCTAAAGAGAAACATAATCACAAGTTACAAAAATTCCTCAGACTTTTCATTAGGCCCCTTGATGTTTTACAAGATCCGTGAATCACATTGTCTTTCTCTGCAGAATACAAAATCTGCAAATTGTACTTCCTATCAAAATAAAATGCATGCTGTTATGTAAGTAAAAGTATCCAGGGATTTGAATATGATTTTGACAGTCATGTGTTGATGTGTGAGTGGCAGAAGGATTTCTCAAAGTTGCTCTCTCTCCATTTCACTCTCTTTTACATAACATTCATCTGCATTATTTATAGGCTTATCAGAAAGCTTTGCTGACAATTCCTTACATAACGTTCATATTTTATGATGGTGTTTCCTGGTTGAAGTTTGATTAAAATGTTTTTTTGCTAAGGAATCCAACTACTGCTGAGCGATTGGCCACTGAGGAGGCCTTAATCAACATGGAGTGTGTGGGTGTGTGTGTGTGTTTGTGTGTTTGACTGGGAGTGTCAGTTTAGGGAGGGTGCAGATGATACTGCAGTATAAAACCGAGCCAAATACAAACACAACAACAGCTGTTAAACAATTCTACAACAGTGGACATGTTGCAGCCAGCTTGCAGGAGCACTTTAACACATTGCCAATCAATAAAATAAATAAAAAATATAATTTACTTGTGTATTCAGTTTAGGACTAGTCTGGCTATCACCAGACCAAGCCAAGCTCAATAGATTTGAGATTGAACATTAGTCTAGGGAGTCTGCTCTGCATGTTTCTCTGTACAAGAGGCGGGACCAACGGGCATATTTCAAATGACTCTGTACGCAATTGGCTAGGCCTTCAACCAATCAGAACAACAAACCGGCTGACATAGAAACGACAGCGGCACGGGTTTGCTGCTCTTCGGTGGAGTTTCGTGACCGCCATGTTGAATGTAAACAAGAAGCCGTTTGGTTGCTTCTTGATCGTTGTTGTGTTAATTAATTCAAGATCTACCAATTCAAAATCAATTCATAGAATTCCAATATGCGTTACAATGTATGTTTTTAAAGTATTTATATTGATGAATACGACAGATACCTCAGACTAAAACAACTTCCTAATGCTACAGTGAAAGCCAAAATAAAATAAGCCTGAACAACTGGGATTTTAGACTCATGGCACCCTGCTGGTTTTTGAGCTGGTTTTAGGCCAGAGGCAAACGTGTATTTCTAAAACTGAAAGAAATTTTAAAGCCAATGTATCTCTTGTAGTGACTGCTTACAGAAGGAGAATAATGAAATACAACATCAAATGTTTCAGTATCTTAAGTTTTCTCATCATGCTGACCGTGGAACTTGTTTTAAAATCACTCTGAGTTCAACCACGTTGTGGGTTTGATTCCTTTCTTCGGTAACTCAATAGAAGGAAAAGTTACAGTTACACTGGACTTTTAATGTATTTTCAAATCCTGGTTTTACAAAAGACAAAGTATAGTCAGTAAAATGCTGAATCTATCCTGCTAGATCTGTATTTTATCTGTTTTGGGGATTTTTTCCAGGAACTGGACTGACATTGATCTGAGCCAAGATCTAGTCTTCTGTTTACCACCCAGCGAATTGGTCTCACTATGAAATTCAAATCAATATCCTCATAATAAAAGTCCCAGCCCTGCAGCAAATTGGAATCTATAGCTTTGAAAGCTAAAGAGATCTATGGCACTGCCAGGGCTACACTAATGAATGATGAATCACTGCAACACATTTAGACACACACACACACACACACACACAAATACATTTGCTACAGTAAACAACACACACTACGAACACACAAATACATGCATGCACACACACAAAAACACATGCATGCACACACACAAAAATGTATGCATGCAGACAAACACACGCACACACAAACGCACGCACACACGCACGCACACACACACACACACACACACACACACACACACACACACACACACACACACACACACACACACACAAACTCACAGACACAGTAAACCTGCAAAGGTAGGTAACATCCACAGAAAAACAACAAATGCTTACACACATGCACACACATATACAGTACACACACAAACACGCACACATGAAGTCTTGTTGTGTTACATATAGTCACTGAGGCTTGCTGTGAAACATGACTCTTCCATTAATAATGGATGCTGAACCAGGATCTGTGCCGCCATTGTTTCAGTAGACAGCATTTCCATACGCCTGCTACTGTGTTTACAGTTATTGGCTCTGTGAAGACACAGAGACACTATGTGCACTGTGAAAAAAAATATATATATATATATATATATATATATATATATATATATATATATATATATGTGTTGTCATCTAACTTTTTTTAAGTTATAGGCATGTGCTGTATTCAGCATCATTGATAACATGAATTCAAAATAAAAAGGCTGACTGCATAACAAATTACGATTATCCTATTGCAGTACTGAGAAGTAAGTTAGTGGGGAAACATACAGTACTTTATGAATTTTCAATATTGATTCACAGTGTAATATTTCTAAAGTATGTATGTGCTGTCTGTTTACATTAGAGTTAAAACTATTAGTTTTAATTCATCAATAGCCTGAAAATGAATTGGCAAGTACAACAAGCGACAGCTGTAAAATCTAATGTAACCCAATACAACAGCTCAGCCATAAACTCTACCTTACAAAGTTGTCAATGTTTAGCTTTGATTGATACCATGATGCTATTTCTGCTTTTTATTTATTTTAAGAAAGGCAAAGGAGAGAGAAGGGAAGCCATGCTGAGCTGGGCTGCTGCAATAGTCTAACAGAAGTACATTTCCAGGACAATTGCCTGAAATCGGATGTGTGGCTCAAGCACCGGATGTCCCTTCTCTCTGTGTGTTGCCGTTCTCAAACTTTGTTTGTTTCGGGAAAATAACCTTTGAGCTAGCAAGTTACACAATGAAATGGCGTGTGTGAGTGTGTCAGTGTGTGTGTGTGCTTGCATACTGTGTGCAATAATTGGTACACATGTGTGAGCACATTTGTGTGCATGCACACTTAACATATGTGGGACTATAATGGAACATAATTATAATGTGGTATTTTCTGTGTGTGTGTGTGTGTCCCAGTGGGTTGTTTTGGGAAGTGAAAGGTTGGAGTGCTAAGTGCTGAGTAAGCGGTGCAGGACCAGAGCTGGGAGACTGCAGTGCTGCTGGCAGTAACACACGGATCTGAGCTCAGACTGGGGGGGTGGGGTACATTCTAGAAACTGTATAAAAAATTTAAAAAACTTAAACATACAACATTAGCATGTATCTACACTTGCATTTTAGCACATGCACTCCCAATCACACAGACAAGTATAATTAGGGCTGCAACTAACGATTGGTCGGTCGACCATTTTGTCGATATTTAGTAAATTAGTTTTTTGGTCTATAAAATGTCAGAAAATGGTGAGACATGTTAGGACCCCCGTCTGTCACTAGCAATGATGATTTTCTCCGACCAATCAGCAGTCTGCAGCTTTTCACGTCACCTTTTGGTATCGCCTCAGCTCGCTTAGAACCTCGACTGAGGTAATACTAAAGTACCTGGTAGCAGGTACCAGGGACTTTTTATCCCTGAAAAAAGGAAGTAGAGTTGAGGAGGTACCACATAGTGGAAAAACGCCATAAGATCGCCATCCACAGATACAGTTGTCCTAAAGATTCACTGAACCCCATGTATGTTTAACATTAAAAACAGGATTTAAGAAATCATGCTAACAATTATTATTCAAATTCCTTATTATTCTTTGCACAAAAAAGGTATGTATCAAGGCTTTACGCCACCATACAAGTTATTGTAGCTTCATTTAATACAATATATGTAAGAGGCGGTCCCTGCTCCATCAGTTAAGGGGTCCTTGGATTCAAACACTTTGAAGACCCCTGAAATAGAGTCATGTTTTGTACACAACAGCACAACAGTACACACGAGCCCACGTACTGCCAGACCATAAAGGCCCTGACAGACACACTGCATCACGGCCCACAATCAGAGCCTTTCAGCCTTGTTTACTCCCTCTAACCTGTGTGCCACTTATTGTGCTAGAAAAGCCCTTGTCTTCTCCTCCGCCCTGCTCCCTCCCCATCTTCTGAGTCACTCTCTGCTGCTCGCTCTTCATCCCCATCCCCCTCACCTCTCGCCTCTTGCCTCCTCTCCTTGTGTCCTTTCGCCTTCCCCTTCCCCTTCCCTCCCTTGCCGTCAGTCCACTCCTTCTCTCATCTTTCTCGTCTCACTTTGAACGGCTCTGCTGGGGTTTTCAGGGATGTTTTCCCCCCACTCTCTAACTCTCTATCCACTGTCACTGTTCTCTTTCTGTAGATCCTTACATACATTTGCATGTCTCTTTCCACTATCTCTCAGCTTTCATTCCTCTCTCTCTCTCTCTCTCTCTCTCTCTCTCTGTCCCTCTCATCCATTGCCTCTGTCTTCCCATCCTCTTCATCAATGCTGTTGTAACTATGTATATTTAAACAACCCAGGCCCAGTATTACCTCAAAGCCATTTCCTCCCGCCGCTCCACCCCCCTTGTATATGTGATTATATAACAGCGTCCCCATGGACCTTGAGGACACTGCAATCTAATTTTATCTGGTGGTGATGGTGGATGGTGATGATGGGGGGCATCATTACCAACCACATGATATGCTTTTCTATAACACAGAAAAGCATGTCTATTTTATTTTATATAGACATCCACAACTAAAATATGAGCTGAACAATGTTCAGCGCCAGTCAGCCACTCTGAAGCAATTCATGTAGTTACTTCATCAAGGAAAAGACAACACATGGAGGATTGGGGGAAATTCTGAACCGTTTTTTATATTGATATGGATATCCTTTATATATGAACTGCAGATTCCTGTTTGAAAGCAGTCTGAGTGGCTAGCATCAGAGCAGCAAACACACATGGCTGCCATTTTGATGTCTTTCTGTGCTAAGAACACAAAAGCTCCCTCCAAGTTTTCTGTCCTCCCAGCTTAGTAAACAACCAAACCCCTGCAATGCTAAATTTGCCAAATAGCGCCAAGCGGTGGTTTCAACGTGGAACTGCATCTGGCTGGAGAAGTTCTTTCTTGCATATTTTGCAGTAGTGAAATCCAGCACAACTCCATTATAGACTCTTTAAGACCTTTTTATATTACCATCTAGGATGAAATGTAATGGCAACTTTATGGCCATATCTTGGAAAATCACTGAGGAATTTAAGCCAGAGAAAGGAAGTATTTCCCAAATGACGTAACCTGAATAGAAAATTGTTTTGTGAAGTATGTATGTACTCTAATAACATAAAATGAATTGAATATTTGTCTTATTGACAGCTCTTGAATTATATGAAACTACAAATAACAAAATAAAGTCAATTTAAACGTAACCGACTCAAACTTGTGTTTTTCAGTTCATAATTCCCTCTAAATGGCCAGATTGAACAGGAATAATTATAACAGTATAAAATGCTATATGGTCAACTGAGTGTTGTTTTACAATTAACTTGAACAACTGTCAACCTTTCCTTTAACAGGTTAGGGTCACGAGGTTATAATTACGAAAATGGCTCTCAGTTTCACCAAGATAAAAGCAGAATAAGTCATGTAGCCACAAATTCTGTATTTAAATACAAAATATTGTATTCAGTGGATGTTTCAGTGTATTGACAAAACATATACAGTACATCTGTTAGATTTTTGTTTTGTTTGACAATTGCCAGGAAATACAGTACAAACAGTTCCTGCTGAACATTATGAATATACAGTACTGAACGGTGTACACCTAACAAAACGATTTTTTTAAGTGAGATGTTACTTAATCTGTGTGGCATGAAGTTTGAATATTTATAAAAGCAGTTTGCTTACCTTTGGTAAGTTAGCGTGATGAAATGATACATGCACTGTCCAAATAATTTCTAAATATGTATTGATATTGTTCTTATACTGAATGACACGATTAAAAATGAGAAGTTAGGTAACTTTGGTTAGTAACCAACTTTGTTTGTGATGCTTTTGATGAAAAAAAGATGAATCCAAAGTAACTGTGACGTCTGTGACTGTTGCATGTGGCCAGCCGACTCAGCTAACAGAATGGGGCGCTGCCTGTGGGCTAGTACAGGCAGCCAACTCGAGCTGCACCGCTGTACACACACACACACACGTGACATGACTCACTCTCTAAACACCCCCCCTCTTTTTAAGCTGCACATTTCCCCATCTCTGCCTTGCCAATGCTGCTGCTGCCCTGCACCTGTATCACTGCCTTCTATTAGACCCCCCACCACCCCGGCATCCACCTGCGGGCTCCAGCCAGGGGGGAAAACTTTATCATCACTCCCCAATATCTCATGTAAGCCAAACTGCAAGGAACGATGAGGTCGGACTCTGGCCATCCAACACCATGTTATGCTGTTATAAGAAACATTTTAAACCTGAGTTGTCTGACAGAACTACGGTTGCGTGCAGAATTGCACACCCTGCACTTCATACTCAATACGTATACGATAGTTCAACATACTTTGAGTAAATAAGCAGTAATGTGTATCTTTTCGGACGCAATCAACTGAAATTTCACTTCCTGAGAGCCTGCTTGTTGTTGAAGACGTATAACCATGGTAACCCCATGCTGACAGCTCTAGCATCGCCTGATAATGCTTAAATTACTGTAGAAAGTCAACCAACAGTCGTTTAAACAAGTAGAAATGTCAATTAGGGCGTTATTGGCATTTAAGAGCTCCTTGGCTGCTGTCTGCTTAGGTCGTTGTTATTACTACTGCACTGCAATGTGTACTGTTCAGTATTGCATACTGTCACATTTTACCCGATATGGTATGCAATTCGCGTACTATTAGTTTTATACAAAGGTTTCGGACAAACTTTAAAAATGTCACATTCTGTTTTACTAAATGGCATGTTAGAATGGAATTTGGGATGAAGCTTATTGGTGTGTTCCCTTTATTTCAGAACTCTACTGACTACAAGTCAGTTTTTTCATTGTAGGATTTGCTCTAGACAGATTAGCCATTGTTAACAATACCAGTAGATACCAATGCATTGAACAGATTTTTTTGTGCATACAAACAGCATAACACAGTCCTGTCAACAGAATTTAGACAGGACTGTGTGTACAACTGATTTAGTGAGACACAAATAAGACAGATAAGGGCTAATAACTGTATGTAACTACAGCTTTCACTACTGTTGATGCAGGGCGAAGCCATGTTGGATTTTGAGGGTACTGCGAGTTTGCCCAACTTCCCTTCAAGGGGGCGTGTTTCCGACTTTGACGCCGGAAATTCCGTCCTCCGAGTTGGCCTACAAATGGAACCCGATATTTGATTCCAAAATGTGTGAGTGTCTCTTGCTGCCTACTGTAACTTTGTCCTTTTGGTCTAGTTTGTGGTTTTCGCCAGCTCCAGCGTTTTCCTCTGGATGTTCTGGCTGAAAGGCATCATGAAGTCGTCAAAGTCCACCTCGAGGGATAGAAGCTCTTTGCGTCTCTCTATCTTTGACATCAGCTGGCTGGTGGTGGGCTGCTTCCCCCAAACCTGAGACACACAGACCGCTCATAAAAACATACAGATAGAAACTTCAAAAATGACAGTGTGCAATTCCTCAGTAAGTTGGATACAGTGGAGAACTAATGTGCACTGGTGTGAACCCTGGAGAAGGAGTGACCGTACAGTAACTCCACTTCTCACATAGAGGCAGGTAGAGTGCTCAAACTGTAATATGTACATGAATTTACCCGTCATTCAAATGCTAATCAATAGCTGTCGGATGACAGATTGGTTTTGTTTTCTATGGAATGGTGTTGCCGTGGCGAGGCAGGCCATTTTAAATTCTATTTCGACATAACACAGGAAAAAGTTGTAACTTTACCAGATGTCACAAGCTTGATAAAAGCAAAGGCTTAAAGACATCTACACACGGCCATATTTAGTCATAGTGCCACTTCCTGCTGAGAACAGGAAGTCAGTTATGTTCAGTAATTCCAGTTTATCTAAACCCCGAGTCGAGGAAACCAAAACCCATACATTTCCAGTAGTATGCATTCAAAAACTAAATAAAGGCCGGAAAAAAAAACTTAATCAGTGCATGAATAGATACATACATTAAAATAGAATCAAATTGGTTCCAGGTATTGCAATTGTCATTATTTTTAGACACAGCATCAATGAATGTTTCTACATTGAATTCAACTTTGTGTTGAACTTATTTTTAAAAACAAAAACAAAAAACACACTAAAAAACAATGTATTACATGGGCAGTTTATGGAATATTTTGCAATGGCATGTTAAAACAGGAAGTAATACTTCATGTTTAGCAAGCACATGCTACATTATATGGAGGCAACCTTCAGAGAATGGGGATGAGCCTCACCGTTTTTGGCACAACGGAGATATCCAGCGCGTTGGTTTTTCCCGTAGTGATCCTGGTGTTTTGCATGATGACACTCATTGTATCCTTCTGAGGAGGAGTCTTCCCTGCTATAGTTGACGTCTCTTTGAGCACTGCACCTTCTGCAGCAACGCTCTGTAAAGGAGTAGAAGATTTTAAGATTTGCCCTTTTTTCTTTGTCTTTGTAAGTACTCAGTGGTATAACAAATCCCAGGTCTTTCAATGTCAGAATCTAGATCAGGCAGAAAGAGAAAGAAAGGTTACAGAACAGGGCTGGGAAGGGTTTATCTGCATCAAGAAAGACAACCAACGGTGCCCAGATAGCACAGTTGGTAGAGCGGGCGCCCAAAGTCGTTCCCCCTCTCTCTCCCCTTTCACGTCTTCAGCTGTCCTGTCAAAAATAAAGGCCGAAAATGTCCAAAATATTATCTTTAAAAAAAGAAAAGAAATACAACCAAAGAGTAGGGCTCGGCAATATATCAATATTATAAGATTTTTGTTGTCTTCAATTTTGGATATCGTAATACGTGATGTAACAATGTTTGTGTCTTTTCCCTGGTTTTAAAGGCTGCGTTACAGTAAAGTGATATCCTTTTCTGAACTTCCCAAACTTACACGCTGTTTTATTACTTGCCTTTACCTTGTTAGTTACCGCATCCACGTTATTGGTGATTATTTTTCAAAACTCTCATTGAGACATTTTTTTGTGAAAGCACCCTACAAAACCCTACAAAATAGAGATTGATGCATTTGGTCAAAATATTGGGATATTTGATTTTCTCCCTAGTGCCCAGCTCTACAAAAGCAAAACATCTTACACACAGTTTGAAAGTTTCCTGATTTTACAATAAATCACAGTAGAGGTAAAGGGTAGGGATGAAAGGTCTCAGCAGGAATAGCACTTCTAACACAGAGAACATGAAACCTCTTTACAGCAAGGTTAATTATTTAAGACCATGCAAAAACCAACCAAATAGTTCTTGTGATTACAAAATGAAATTGAGAGACAACAGTTAAATAAAAAGCTTAGGCAATAGTGATAAAGATAAATACAGAAGAGCTGGGCAAAACAACAAGCCATTTCAGACACATGTGTGCATCAGTGCTAAATGTCATTGGAAATAGTAAGAAAGAAAAAAACAGCTCCTACAAAACACTTTGCCTGTAGATGAAGCCCATCCAGATGTTTACATCTGTATTTTTATCCTGCTGCTGCGACTCTCCTGTCTGTGGAGCAATCCCGGAAGTGGAACGTTAAGGATTTGGACTAGAGTGGAGGAGACCTCTGTGGATAGTTTGGCGACCTGTAACAACCTCCTGATTGCTGAACACTGAAGAAATCCCAACCGGGAGAAGCTAACTGCAATGGCAGCAAAGCTCCATTGATTGTTACTGTTTCGATTGAAAGAACCCATGGTGCAGAAAATTACATACTGCACGCTAATCAAATATTATGGAGGTCAGTCCAAGAAATGCAGGTTTAGTTCTAGAGTTAATACGATAATCTCAATGACCCCATCTGGTCTATCTCAACAGTCCAACTCACATTTTGGCATTGGTTTAAATTCTTTGGGTCAAGATGTATTATATGAATGTGGGCGTAGTCAATATCAGCTGATTCATAAAGCTACTATTTTTTTTTACTTTTAAAAAATGAACTTTAAAAGCCTTTTGGGTGTCCTTATTATGACTCCAAATCAAATACGCAGAAAAGTAAAAACAAACACTTTGCTTACAAAAGGTTTAAAGTTAAACATGGTTAAAAGATATTGGTTCAGTCAAACCAATTGGTTTAACAATCCTAAGACAGTGTCTAACTTTTAAAGTGACCCAGTCTGAAGCGTTTATTTGACAAGTGAAAAACACAAGAATTATGTCCAAATTTCACATTTGTGTCAGCTTCATTTACAGGATGCTCTTTTTACTAACTCAGAACATTTCAAACTTGCATGTGATCACAGTTCCTAAGCCATAAGTGAGTATTACATTGCAATGGAAAGCAAGTACTTAGACTTGAGGGTGTATCCTTTACAAGGATTGGCTTGCTCATACTGTAAGTCACAGTGAATGGAAGTGGTCAGCAGATAGACTGCTCCATATTCTACCTGTGTGTAAATTATTCTGTGACTTACTTTCTTGGCCCCTAGAATTGCTGCTTTCAGCTATATTGAACTATGAATATTGCTGATGAATTTGTGCTGCAGCACCACCTGCTACTTCCAAGTCCTATCAACAAAATCAATACATTTTGTCAGATTATAGGAAATGTCAAGTGAAGTGCCATTATGTTCTAGTTGTAACATAACACATCTGGTCTAATTTGCTGACAAGTTGCTGCCTGACAGTAATCAGATCTCTCTACAGGCTTAGGTTTCTCATGCCTCATGCTGAAGCCAGAAGCCTGAGAACACACAAGAAAACCAGGCTGGGAGATTACTACTAGTCAAATGTTGGTTTGTGTTGGGTTACAAATTTGATACTTTTTAGACACCGACCTAAGCATACAGATTAGTATCAAGTATCGAAAAAGGCCTTATTCTATAGCCAGCAACAAGGAGAGGGATGAAGAGTGCCGCTCTGGCAAACACGCACAGCTATTTAGAGCTGCATTCAGAGTCCAAGATTGCTCCCCTACAACCAACATCTCAGACCTGAACGATAGAGCCATCACACACCAATCGCCCTCTATATTCACACTTTACACTGCTGCCATCTGGCCGCAGATACAGGACTCTGAGGTGGAGAAGGACTCACTCTGGCAGAAGTTCTGTGGCTTCTGCCATAGCACTATAGGGAGGGAAGCAAAACAGCAGCTAATTTTTCTGGTAGCCAATCTGAATTCAATGAATGACCCCTCGTTGACTTTCTGTTGTCTGGTAATTACCGGTCAATGAAATGATGAAAATTGCCAAGTGAGTCAGAGTCGGCACCAGCTACAGCCCCTCTCATTAACGTTAACGCCACAGACGCCATTGAGATGCCATTTATGATGACAGCTCTCCGTGGTTCCGGAAGCTTGACTTTGTCAAAAGCCTGCAAGGTACTTATTGGGATTATGGTAAAATCTATCCAGAGTGGGTCAAACTGGTCATGGCTAAATCCCGTCTCCAGTGTGCCAGCAGAGAGAGGCTTCTCCCTACAGATTTGCATCAAAATAGCGCAGCAAAGTCGCCATGGGGAAGGCAGAGGCTTATACACATCGCGAGTTGCAGAAACACAAGACACTTGTATTGTGTTATTTCTTCAAACAAGCAAATGGAAAATAGGCCTATTTTGATTTAGACTGGCACAATTAAGTGCACTGATTTCATTCTTTTGCCCTCTCTGCCTGTAGCAGCCTACATTTCAATAAAGATAGTATGAATCTACAGTACGTCCCTTGATGACAATTTTATTTATATGAATTGTTTTCAAGGGTAGGAAACACAGAAAAATTTTGACCGGTAAAATGAAACATAACAGGTCACTTTATTCTCTTTGTATCCCCTTCTACATCAACAGAGAGCAGATAGATCAGATTGCTGTCTAAAGGAACCCAGTGGTCATCCTCTGTTGTGAAATCTATGTAGGGCTTGTACCAGACCAAAACTGTGCTATCAATGTGTTTTTTTAATTAATGAGCAAGAATGGGTTTTGTGGACAGTGAACAGTGAACAAAGAACAGAGTGACATTTTCATTTCCCACAATCACAAAACATGAAAAAGTTTAAACCAACAAGGTTTTTAATGGAGTTACTTAGATACCTTAGCCGGTTTAGGCTTTGGCGCTTTGCCCCCCTTTCCCTTCGCTGCGTCCTTTGGTTTAGGCAGAGAATCCATCTTTTGTTTGACCAAGTCTATAATCCTGGAGTCTGCAAACGCTCTGGCGATGTCGAGGCAGTTTTGTTCTGAAGGAGAAAATATAAAATATGGTCAAATCAAATAACTGTACAACTCACAGCGTTACCATCAAACAAGGTTTGCTGGCACTAACGGGTGACATTGATATATTTCAGATATGCAGTCAAACCTTTTTTGTTCTCGGCATTGACACTGGCTCCTGCCTTGATGAGGAAGTCCACACAGGAGGGTCGAGAGCTCTCAATGGCCCGCATGAGGGGCGTACCTCCACTGAGGGCCCGGGCATCTATTTTGGCCCCGGCCTCCACCAGAAGTTCAATAATCTCCACTTGGCCAGCGTGAGCCGCGTGGTGGAGGGGTGTCCAGAAGAACTGGTCACACACATTTACATCCGCCCTGTCCAAAACAGCAATATCATGGTGCGTTTAAAGACTAACCAGTGCATAGGCCTGACAATAAATCAGAGCTGTGTTCTTTTTCCAGTCAAGTTAAAATTCTCAAAGCATGATTAAAAACAAAGTTTATTTGCATTTACAGTATGTCTATTGTTTATCTTTAGGTTTAATTTTTTTTTTCATCATCGTTTAACTCATACATTAATAATATTAAATATCCAGCCCAGTTCAGACCATAGATGTGAACGAGTGTAGACTTAAAGCTCCTTGCAACATGACGGTCTGCAACATTCAGTAATTTGCCATTTTTTTGTACCTGGAATACCATTTTTTGCGTTTAAATACGAATGTGGATAACGCTAGTAATAGTGAGATGCTTGCTTCGGTTGCATTTCTAGTGATGAATCAGCAAAAATGGTTTATTTATCTGATTCAAGGCTTTGTTCTAACGCCACTCCTTCTGCACGTTGCTCTCTAGCTCGCTCCACCACGTGCCATGCTTGCGGACAGTCATTGCTTCTCTGTCAAAACAAATAAAGGTTTTGTGCATATACACATGATCTAATAAATAAATAAATAATTAGGCAACACATACAGGCTGTTCATCTACTTCATCTACATCTGACCCCCTCTGACCTACCTTTAAACATGACTCAGCCTTTGACAGAGATTCCCACCCCTCGTTACAACACATTGGTCGCCTGGCGTTTAATCACATAGCTGTTGTCCTTCACATGAGTAGCGTTGTAGACGCCGCAGATCCACGCGAATACACAAGCAAAGTTTCGCTCCCAGTGTGAAAAGCCCTAATATATGAATAAAATTGTAAATAAATGTCTAACATGAAATTTTGTAATATTGCTTTTTGATTAGGAGTGTGGACTGTGTCGCCGGTGCGTCTTTTGTCCTCAGGAGGTTAAAAGATCTATGAACCAAAGAGAAAAAAAAAAAAAAGTGATTTTTCTCACCCACGAGTGAGGAGATACTGAGCCACCTCGTAGTTGCCGCTGGAGCAGGCCACCATCAGCGGCGTCTTGTAGAACTCGTCCTGGACATCCACTGGAACCCCGTGGTTGAGAGCAAGCTCCAGAGACTGCAGGTCTCCACTTTTCACACAGTAGTTGATGCTGACATAGACCTTATCTGGCTTATCTATGTACCACCCTGAGTCATTCATTATGGGATGCTCTTGCGTGTGACTGCGGTCGAATCGATGGACGTCGGAGCAGTTGTAGTATGTCTCTATCATGTATTTGGGCGGGCCTCCGTCTGGTCGCCGGGCCATAAGCTCCGACGGCAGGGTGCAAATGGGCAAAGTGAGGACAAATTTGCCCTTCTTCTTACCTCCTTTCCCACCCTTTTCTCCCTTTTTATTTTTAGGCATATACGTGGAGACGAGAAATGGTTTCTTGATGTACCTGACACCTTTGAGAAAATCGCTAACATTGATGCGTCCCTTTTTGTCCTTGTCATGGGCTGCGATCACTGCATGGAGCTGGTCTAGTTCAACCGGAGCTTTCAATTCTTCCAACACAGAAATAAACATCTGGGTGGTGACCGTTTCTGCTTGGTTTCCCAAGGCTTGCCGTAGTTTAGTCTCGTGCTCATATGACCAGTCGTGGAGGGTCAGGGCCCAGAGATCTGAAGTGGGGCCGTCGCCGCCGTCGGGCTTGCGGCCTTTTCCCTGCTGCCTCTCGGCCTTCTTAAGCTCCTTGACAGCCGCTTTGTGACCGGCGTCCTTGGCAATCTGACGTGGCAGCAAACCTTCCTGGTTCTTCAGTTTTGGGTTACAACCTGAACACAGAGCAAAGTCTTAGCAACAAATAAAATAAAAACATGATGGAAATACCTTATTTAATTTGGGACAGTGTTTGCAGCTGCATCTTGTATGAGTTTTTTCTATTTTTTCTTAAATACTTAAGGTTTATATAAGGTTTTTCCTGACTTTACATGTAACGCAACACAGATGTAAGCTTACGACATACACATGCAAATAAAGAGAGCCTGTCTTGACCCTGTGACAACATTAGGAGTAGTTACTAGAGATGGTGCGATACCATGTTTTGTTTCCTGATACCGATTCAGATAATTGAACTTATTTATACCATTCCGAGTACCATTCCAATACCAGTGTGTCACATATTATATCATGTTTTAACAGCTGTATACTACTATTCTCTATTTTCTATGATTTCTATCTATGTTGTCAGCCTGGCTCAGGTTAAACTCTTTGTGAAACATGAACAAACACAAACAATGAATGCCGCAGAACTTTCTCTTAGTCATAATGTAAAAAGAACATAAATAAACTTATATAAAATAATAGATAGTAGTACTAATAGTGGATAAGTGGCAATAAACACTACTGGGGACCTTTCCAATATTGGTATTGGTATCGGAACATCTCTAGTAGTTTCCACAGAGCTTTATTTGCCTTATATTTGAAAGATAAAAACAGCTCAAATGCAATGCATTAACATTGGGATGCCTATTATTGTAATAATCTCTCACAGCACCTCTCTGTGCCAGGAACTTGCAGCAGTTAGCATT
This sequence comes from Etheostoma cragini, assembly GCF_013103735.1. Lineage (NCBI taxonomy): Eukaryota > Metazoa > Chordata > Actinopteri > Perciformes > Percidae > Etheostoma > Etheostoma cragini. The sequence continues at coordinate 22,315,050 of NC_048424.1, forward strand.
TCCCAGGGCAGCAGCATAGTGGAGGGCTGTGCAGTCCTCTAGGTTAGCCACGCCCATGTCTGCTGCGTATGCAGACAGCACCTGTATCAACTGGAAGGCACAAAACATCACAGAGCAACACATCAAAATCCTAAATCTAAAACCCCATTCTTACTGACAATAAGTACTGTAATTTGAGTTAGGGTCTGAGGAAAACTTGTAAAAAAAACTGGTAATGTAGGCAGAAAACAACTAACTTTTCACTTTTATTTTACATTTTAGTAGTTATTTATAAAATAGTAAAAAATGTGAGTGAGTAGATACCACACCTCAAAAAAGCCCCCCATGGCTGCATAGTGTACAGCTGTGAAGCGCTTCCGGTCTAGGGCGTTGGGGTTTCCCCCTCTCTTTAGAATTGCTCTGACAAGCTCCAGGGAGCCTGCCCTGGCTGCCTCCATTAACGCTGTGACGCCTGTTTTCTGATGAGAGAGAGGAGGGGAGTCGGTGTTAGACGACGTTCTGACAAAGAAATGTTTTTGAAATGATTTCCATCTTCTGTTATTGTTCGTCATGAGAAACGTTTATTATTCCATGGGTTTCACTAATTCCAGTATGTCACCTTATGCTGTAACCCGTTTAACTCTGAGCATGCGCAACTGTGCTTTGTTATTGCAGGTAACACTTGGCTAACACAAACTCCCGAGCAGTTCAGTGCTTCTGTTTTATTGTTTTAACCCTCATGTTTTAAAACTTTCGTCCGATTGCTGGTAACATTACTAGCCATCGGAGCGTTTCTCCAAAAGTTGAATTGTCTTAACTTTTTGCTACAGGTTTAGGGGATGACTAGACCTGCGTCACACGCAGTCAGCCTGAATGCAGACTTAAGGGTAAACAAACAGCATGAAGACCATCTCGGCTGCAAATATGCTGTGTATTCAAAGGTTAAGCTCAGTTCCCAAATACTCCATATAACACTGCCACAGCTCCCGTAATGTGTCAGTTACCGATCCAATTTCTCACCTGATTTGTTGCATTGGGGTCTGCCCCTTCGCCCAGCATGATGAGACACATAGGGGTGCACTCTTGGGCTTTTTCACACATCAACTGGAAGACATGTCTCCCCTGTGCTGACACATCGTTGACGTCTACTTGGCACTTGAGTGCAACCTGCAGGCAGCGGGTGTGGCGCTTGGTGGGGTAGATACAGTAGAACAGCACACCTAAAGAGAGAGGACAGGGGTCCAAAAGGTAATAGAAATAAATAGTGAGGGATTTAGTGGGGAACTTTTTTATATAAATGAACGTATGTTACATTCAAGCTGTTGCCAAATGAGTTGCTACAAAGCTAATTAAGCTCCACACGACCCAAAACACACAGGCAAGGTAACTAAGGAGTGGCTTTGTAAGAAGCATCTCAAGGTCCTGGAGTGGCCTTGCCTTTCTCTACACCTGAACCCAATAGAAAATCTTTGGAGGGAGCTGAAAATCCCAAAACCTGAAGGATCTGGAGAAGGTCTGTATGTAGGAGTGGGCCAAAATCCATGCTGCATTGTGTGAAAACCTGGTCAAGAGTTACAGGAAAAGTATGATCTCTGGAAATGGAAACAAAGGTTTCTGTACCAAATATTAAGTTGTTCTTTTCTTATATTTCAAATTAAAATGCTAATTCATTATTTAAAAAAAAGTGATTTTCTGGATTTTTGTTTTAGATTCCATCTGTCACAGTTGAAGTGCACCTATGATAACAATTAAAGACCTCTACATGCTTTGTAAGTAGCAAAAAAACCTGCAAAATCAGCGGTGTATCAAATACTTGTTCTCCCCACTGTATGTTGTAGCCTTTTCGCAATAAGTTTATTGCACCAGTAGATATTGCAATGACCTTAGAAAAACGATATATTGTGCATGCCTTATCGATATACTGCCCGGGCCTTTTATAACTAAGGATAATACAGGCAAATGTGTGACTATTGACACTCAGCCTCCTAACTGGGGAAAAGACTCGGCTGTGGCTTGAGACTGGGCTGATGCAGTACTTGGGGATTGCAGGATGATATCAGGTTACTCGGCATGTTTCACAGGAGAGGATCACCATTAGAGGGTGATCTGTAATTAGATGTACCCACACGGTCTGGCTCACACATGCACACAATCGTGCACGCAAACACACACACACACACGCACACACACACACACACACACACACACACACACACAAGCAATCACATATGTTATACAAAAGCATGCATGCATGCCCACAAGCACGTATGCAAAAACCTTTCTTTCTAACTCAAGCTTCCTATCCCACTCTTGTTCACTCACTCACAAAAGAGTGCCATTTGCGGTAATTGATGCCCCGGACACACTGTAATTGGGATCATTATCTCGATTGGTTTTAAAAAGGTCCTGAAGAAGAGCGTTTTGGCTCTGTGATTGGAGTCGTCTGGGAGACCGCCTCCTCATCAATATCTAAACACGAGCACCATGCATTTTTATGAGTTGTAAGACAAAGCTAGGCACTGACACAGTGAAGCTGGAGGTCTAAACTTGACAAGAAAAACCAAAAAAACACCTCTATTTCAGAAATAGACCCGTGGAAGAGAAGTTTTTCTATTACTTCTGATGATGAAAGCCATTTACCTTGTTGACATAATGGGTACATTTTGCGCATTATATAAGAGCTTTATTTATAGATTGATTTTATTTTCTTGCTTGAGAATCAAAAAATATAAATTTGAATAAAGGCCAGTTGTCTAGTAATATTTGGAACATGAATTATACCTATCAGGTAAATCAACAGAAACAGACTTGCAGGGAGTATGCCTTTATGCACACCCCTCAGGTGTATCCTATTATTCAAATTGATGCAGCTAATGGTTATCTATATCACAAATAAAGTGAATAAATAAAGTAAATTAGCACCACAAGCAACCCAAAGTAATAACTTTAAATTGCTTACTGTGCATTAACTCACAGTGTAAAACTCAAATCATCCACTTCAGGGAGACTTAAAATATTTCAGAATCTACAAGAAGCAAATGTTTGTATTTTTACTAGATACATCCACTTTTAGATGTGATACTGCATTAACATGTCTAAAAACAACAATGTTTGTGCATGTGTGTGTATTTCAGGTCTGTGTGTAATGTCTCAAGTAACTAAAAAGTTGAGTAAAGGTGAAAAAAATGTAATTTCCCCTTGCTGGATCAATAAAGTATCACTTACTCTTAATTTATTGATATGATATTTTAATATTAATCTAGCCTACGACAATTTTCTACGATGACTAGTGGCTTTTGCTAAAGGAGGTCCTCCGCCAGAATTTCTTTTTTTATTTGAATCCCAGTTCCTGTATTTCTACATACATTCAGGGACTATGATACCAAATCCAGGAAATAATTAAATTGATTATTTTGATTATTACTATTATTATTATATTATTTGAATTCTGCCAGAAAGAATAGTCTTACTTTCTTTATTGTTATAGGTGCATGATTTTGTGGTAATATCTGAAGTTCTACCATGGACTCTGTAACTTGGTTAATGTGGTTACCTTGTTTCAAGCCATTCTAGCGTGGTAGAGAAACCCTGCAGGAAGACTCCGCTCCATTTGGGCCAGTTCTCATTAATATTCAACCAGCTAAGCTGCTTGACTCTGATTGGCTAACAGCTAGCCAATGAGAGCCTGGCTATCAGCATCCTTTCCCGAGCTCATGGATAGTAATGAGCTCAGGCAACATGACGTCAGACTGACCAGCTGTTGTGATTGGTCTGATTTCTCCTCTTATTTCTTTCCAGTGACTAGAGCTGATAGAGGAGGTAGTAGTTCATCTTCACATTCAACACATCACACACACACATATGGACCTGGCGTATTTCAAAAATTGCAAGTAAAAACGTGTTTGTGTGGCAGGGCACCTTTAATATAGGGGCGATCACCAAGGGAATCATTTAATACAGTTAGAAATTCGAATTGAAAATTGTGGGGGAGGAATATACACCCTAGTGTCTTTGTATTAGTGTATTGTTGTCCTTTGTTTATTTGTTCATTTTTTGTACACAGGATTTTTTATCTTGCGCTCCTGACTGCAGATCAAATTTCCCATTAGGGATAATAAAGTGACTGAACTGAACTGAACCTGCTGCTGCTGCTGCTCACCTTGGCCCTTGCTGTCTTTTAGCCTGAGGTTAGCATTTCTTTGGACCAGCAGTGTCACTATGGCATCATTGCCCAGCTCGGCAGCTAACATAACCGGGGTGCGGCCGTTCTTGTCCTGGATGTTGGGGTGTGCTCCCTGGGAGAGAAGGAAACTCACCAAGTCTGTAAGGAGTTAGGAGGAGCAGAGAAGCAGTCAGGACAAAGAAGTGACTTTGAAAGCATACTTTGTTTTGGTTTGCAGTACATTCTATAAACCGCTGGATTTCTCTTAAAAAATAATTTGAAAACAACACATTTAAAATAGGGATTTTGGAAGTAAATCAAATTGCATTATAGTAAACTTGATAATCCCAGTCTTTAAGTCTATGCCTATACATATGACTGTCTAAAACCATAGATTTTTATATGTGTCTAAAACCATTTATTTCAAATGTTTCTAAAGTCTATGCTTTCAAAAAGTTGTATTTTTCAAATGTTACTACCAATATGACTTTATATTTTATTACAATATTTCCCCCAGAAAGGTTGTTTAGCCCGGTGACAAGTCTCTTTCTTTTCCTCCTAGGCCCGGGATCACAGGCTTATGGCAGCGTCAACGTATGGCCGAATAGTTTCTGTGATAACAGAATCCTGGACAAAATTGCGATATTGAGAATTTAAAAATATAGACTTCATAGGGGCCAACATTGTTAAGGTGCTAAAAGCCAGCTTGAGATTTGAAAATCCAGTGCAACTAGGGATGGGGGGAAATATCGATACAGCATAGCATCGTAATATTTTCCGTGGCAATACTGTATAGATACACAGACACCAAGTATCATTCTGGTATTATATACTGTATGTGTTGGCCAGTTTGTCTGCTTGACAATCCCATTTTTGCAGCAATAAAACTGAAGTAATATGAACAGACGCTGACAAACTTTCCTTTGGGGGACATAATTTGAAATTGTGAAAAAATTCTAATGTTGGAAAAAAAGTAATAAATTGCAATTTCACAGAAGGTTGATATAATGGTGATTAGTGATGATTCTCTCCGACCAATCAGCAGTATGCAGGTTTTGTCATCTTTTGGGATCACCTCAGCTGGCTTGGAACCTCCACTGAGGTAGTACTACAAAAAGTACCTGTAGACTCGAGGCGAGCCGAGTAGATACCATGCAATGGAAAAACGCGATCAGCTCCTACACGTGAACTCGTACCAGATCGCGTCACACACAAACAATAACAACAATGGCGTCCCCTACTGATGATGTCCAGACGCCGGTGAGAAATAGACTGAAAAAGAAAGTAATTCCACACATTGTAATCAAAACAATACACATACGATTGTGTACTACTAGCTACAGGTTATGTTTATTAAATGAAGCCGAAAATATGTCGCCGAGTAGAAATTGCTAGTATCAGCTAGGGCTAGCTAACATCAGCGTTAGGTAGCCACTAGCTAAAGCTAGCTAGGGTTTGTCGTGACTTTGCGTGGAACGCTACCAAGTCATGAGTCGTGACTTGAAGTTGTAATTGACGGGCTAAAATCTGTCAGGAACGCAGCAGAAGTTTCCAATTGAGCCACCCTATTGTAACTGTACCCACTGGATCCATTCTGGCATGCAAAACACTGGGGGGTCACTGATAGTACCATTAAAAATGATTAAACTACAACAGCAGGCCAGTGGGGCACCATGTTCTCCTAAATAGAATATAGACTAAATAAATTATCTGGCTGAGTAAAGAAGAGGACCATCACCCTGATTGTTGGCTGAAACTGCCAGGTGAAGCACCCCTGTGCCATCTTGTGGCTCAGTGAGATTGATGAGGTTTTCCTGCCCCAGTTTGACCATCTTCTCTATCTGCACTGTATCCCCTTCATGGACGTACTGCAGCAGGCGGTAGATCTGGAGCACCTGCAAGCGGCCGCTTGCCACTCTGCCACTCATTATGGGCTGCTTAAAAAGAAGGAGAAAAAGTCTTTCTGACAAATATGCAGTGAGGTAGGTATGACAATGAGGTAGGTTGTTAACTGTTCTTGTGTTGGTATTCGCTCAATGTCAAATCATCACAGAACACATTGTTAGTTATGTCACCTAACAACAGTCAGTGCAGTAAACCCGCCGTCTTCAACTCCAACTGATTATATTCTGTAACGTTAGCTACGTGACAACTTTGCTCATTATCCAGCTAACCATGTTTGATTCCCTGAACGTTTTGGGGACGTTCGTTTTTGGTTGCAGGAACGTTTCCTGAAGGTTTGGTTAGGTTTTGGTTGTGTTTTAGTTGCATACGAAAGTTGGTTTAACGTTCTGTGAACATTAGTATTTGGTTATAGCCTAGCTACTTTCTCACTGTCAACGTTACTCACCCTTTGACCCGTTTTGACCCTTAACTGGGTGTTAAACTTTTATAAAAACAATTTAAAAAACGAATTCGCCTTTTGTGTGGCTTAAACTAAACATTAAGGTTAAAAGTAATTAAAGACTACCAGACCTTGTGTAAATTGCAGTTATCGTTAGCTTGGCACCCTGCGTTTGCTTGTTTGGCTCTCGCGTTTCTTACCGTGGCTGGAAACACTTTAAAAAAGTCCTTGCACTTTGTTCTCATACGCAGCACGTCTGGACAGCGACGACACTCTCACTTTTGCCAAGTTTTTTTTAACAAGTCCTCACTTTGTTTTAAAGCACAACCTTCCACTTTGTGTAAGCCGGAGAAAAGCAACAACTCAGCTCCATGGCAACGGCACGCGTGAAAATGCCGGGAGGGAAGGACATTTGTGTTTTGGTGGTGTCTGATGCTGCTTTCAAGTGCCGGTGATGAGCTCGGTAATACGATTTTTGTGGCTCCAAATTCGACTGCAGCAAGGAAAGATGTGCATAACTGCAAAACGTATCATTTGTAAAAAAAAAAAAATAAATAATAATAATAATAATAATCCAAATGCATTTAACAAAGACAATATTTAAAAAAACTGAAATGAATACAACATGATGGACGGCGTTACCAACTTGACTTTGTTCCCTAACGTCATATTTCAGAAACATCCCGGAGTTAGAAAAGTCCCACGTGTATCATCCAATTTTCTGAGGGGATATGAATCACTATTCTTCATGCTGTATTTAGACCTTAGACTGTTGTAAATAGTTTATGATTTTGACCTGATTTGATTTAGATCCTTTTTCGCTTCCACAAAGTGATTGTCCTCCTGTTCCCGGAGTCTACACAGAACTACCAGCATAGACACCATGTGCATCAGTGTCCCATCTTATCTCATCTTATCTTGTCCCTCCTCAAGTAGCCTAGGTACAATTACCGGTTCTTTGGCCTTGACCGCCAGTGCATGTATCAATTTACATAGTCTTGGGGATGACTTTGTTTGTGTGAGTGACAGTGAAATTGCAACTATTGAGTGCAGAGACAATAATAAAGAGACCTGTAATTCCCAGGGATAAGTAAGGAATGTGCAAACAATGGAAGACAAGTGATACTCTTTCCTTTAAGGGGCTTCTTAAAAGTCTCCAAGGATTCTTTAGCAACATCCCAGCTATGATGGGAACAATAACAAACACAAGGTGTCACTGCAGTGCAGCATAAGAACAAGTGGCTTTTCAACCATCTCCTTGAAGTCTTCGGCTAAAATCAACCTACCGAAGTTGAGAGAGAAAGAGGCGTGAGATGTTTAAGTAGGAGCCAGAAATAGAAAGTCAACCCAGCTGTGTGTATTTGTGAAAGCCAAAAATCAGTGCCAGATTAAATAATTCTAAAGCAGGCTAAACAGTGTGTAAAAAAAACGGGCACATCACGCAGTCCAGATAAATGTCAGACTCAGCTGTGTAAAACTGGGTATCTGTATTTGAGGCACACATGTGGCACAAACATACAAAACATATAAAATACCTGGCAAGGTGAAGTGGTAACTCGTAAAAATCTTATATTGGCAAAACCATTGAAACTATTTACATTCCTTAAAGGTTATACAATATAGGCTACATAGAAACATATATACTGACATTACCACACCGAGCACTGAGGAAATAATGTGACAAAATTTGCATTGTGACCGAACCCTGATATGCTGATATAAATCCATATATAACTTCCACCTTTATGTAAATATAATGCAATATGTGGCCCAATCTGCTGAATATCATCTCTGCAGAAAATGTGCAATGTTCCTATAACTCTTGTTATGAACTGATACTATAAATAAAATTGAATTGAATTGAAATTCCTTTTAAAATCCATTCAACAATATCTACAATCGTGATATCATACACATATTTGCTGACATTTTAATCCTCATGGGCGTTATTGGGGGGGTTACAACTCTGTCAAAAATCAAGACTGGGGTTTTCCGCTTTTTTTTCCTACAGTTTTTCCCAGTGTTTTTGTTGCCTTTGTGAGGGTTTTTCTGGACAATCTGTTTGAATTTTATTTGTCACTTTTTCCGACGTTTGTAGCCTATTTTTTTGACGTTTTTGTCGCTTAATCAATACCTGCAGAAATGTCCCGGGACCTCCCTAGATAGTTGGAGAGCTCAACTCCCCCAAGGTTGAACCCAACACCCTTGAGTGTGTGTGTTCATGAAATAGATACGATGCTTCAGCCTTTTCCTTGTGTGTATAAGTGTTAGCTTTAAACAAAACCCCACTGTGAGATAGAATGATAGTAACAGCTTCATGACGTTACCTACTTGATCCTCCACCAAGTTTAGATGGCCCTTATTAGGACAGAGAGAGAGAAGAAAAAAATCCCCATTCTTCCCCCAGGCCATCGTCCTCCTCCCCTCGTGTTTCAAGGCATAGCTAATGTCCTAAAATGGTCGTATTGTTTTGCTGTTGTATGATTTATAAAATCCTGTGGTTTACTTTCAAATGAACTGTGAGTGACTTCATTTGTGCATATCCTTCTAAAGAATAGTGGTTTGGACTGTGTCCCCTCCGCCTACATCACTTTTTTTCCATGACAATTGGCATTCAGCGTTATGTTTCTGGGAATTTGCTCGCGGTCAAAATGAAACTGTAAGCATGAAAAGGAGAAAATAAAACCTACACTAGAAACAGAAAACATAGTGTGCAATAATCTTTTGAACAGTTGTTATGCTCTGGGTGGATTACACATTGAAACAAAAGACCCTTACATCCTTAATCTTTCATCATCTTCCCAAATGTCCTTTCAATTACACAAGAAAGATCTGAAGGCCATCTCGGTGTAGGCGGTTAATAATTCAAGTTTCAGCATACAATATGGAATTATAAGATAACCCTGCAGTGGCTTTTTTTCTGAAGACAACACGTCATTGAGTTTAAAAAAACAAACAATAAAATCCACTTGCTCTTTGCACAAATCACTTTCCTTAAAGCTGTGAAACACAACCAAATCATGATTGGTGTGGGTGTTTTTCTCCTTTCTTCTCAGAATGTAAAAATATAGTTTGATTCTCCTGGCTGGATGGGAATCCAGTCCAGTTATTTCAGTCTCTTCCGACTGTCCAGCAAGCGGCTCTGTCTCTTACAGTCCGGCGGACAAATGAGATGCTCTCGTGAGGGGGAAACGTTTCACTCAGAGAGACGGACCACGAGCCAATCAGATGGTCTCGTACAGCAGCATCCCACTGAAGATGGTCAGCGGTTCCGAGGAGTACGCCAGTTTGCCGGTGACGAGGTCGATGCAGACCGTGTCCCCCGCCTCCATGGGCAGGATGATGTTGAAGACAGCCAGAGCGCCGGGGATTTGTTTGGTCTCCGCCATGGGCTTCTCCAAGCCTTCGGGCTGGTAGCCGGCGGAGTCCACTCGGGCCACACCGATGTTGGACTTGGACAACACTGCCTCGATCTTCATGTTCTTATGGCCCGTAAGAATGCCGCTGAAGAAGTACTTCCCACTCACTGGAGCTGTGAAATAACCTGGAGGGGGGAGCAGGTGACAAGGGAAACTTAGTGTTGTGTATTTGCTGTGAGAAGTTCAGACTCGAGATGGTCCGATGCCATGTTTTGCTTCCCAAAATCCTTTCCGATACCTGAACTTGCATATCAGCCAATACAAAGTACTGATTCAATACCAGGGTGTTAAAGCATACATATATTCTGGGGTAAGAGTGTTCACCCCATGTAGGCTGAGTCCTGCAGTGGCCCGGGTTTGAATTAGACCTGCGGCCCTTTGCTGCATGTCGTCCCCCATCTCTCTTCCCCTTTCGTGTCTATCCATTATAATAAAGGGAAAACCCCCCAAAAAAGAACCTTTTTTTTAAAGGATAATTTTGGGCTTTTCTGCCTTTAATTTTGACGGGACAGTTGGGTGAGAAGGGTAAGACATGCAGGAAATTCTCAAAGGTTGTATTTGAACCCGGGCCCTCTGCGTTGAGGCCTAAACCTCTCAGTACGCGTGCGCCAGCTCTACCACTCAGCCCACCTGGCCACCCCAAAAAAACATATTCTGTTATGTTTATGGATATGATACGGTTTCTATCACTGTTATAACTCTTTGTGAAGTGGCATGAAACGAAAAGATTCAATTAACGTACAAGTGCAAACATATACTTAAGTACAGTACTTGAGTAATATTCCGCCCCTGCATGCAGATGACCCAGAAACTTAACACAGCCGTCGCCATCATATAAAAGAGAGTCCTGGACCTGTTCAGAATCCAGCCGGTCTTAAACCCACCTGTTTTGGGATCGTAAACGTTGTTTTCATTAACAAGGACGTTGTTGAACACTATGGTCCCCGAGCTTCTCATCTGGCGGGTCAGCGCGGCGGAGAAAGAGAGGCGTGGCACGTGGGCATCAGACCCTGCAGGACCTGGTCCCGGCGGAGAGACAGAGAGCAGGAGTTAGTATGAAACAAAGATCACACAGTAAGGAGTGCTTTCATCAGCTGTTTAGTAAGAACAACACATACCCTGTTCACCTCTGAGACCTGAGGAGTAAGAGGAAAGACAAAAACAGTGAGTTATTCACCCTGCAACATTCTCACTGTGTATTTTCTGTTCTTATCTAATTGTATCCACAGTAGATGTGAAGAAATAAAGATCCAAGATACAGCTTGCAGGTCTAAATCAGTTAATGTTATATTAGGGCTGTCAAAATGACAACAACAACAAGTTAACGCAAATTCATTATGGAAAGGATCCCTTCAGAGATAGAACCATTAAAAGCTCTTTGAGACCTTTCTGATTAACCAGAAACAGCTCTGAAGTCACTAGCACTAAACCCACCAGACTCCATTTTAAAAAGCAAGACTTTTAACGTGTATAGAGCCAACATATTACATTACATTCCGTGTCATTTAGCTGATGCTTTTATCCAAAGCGACTTACAATTGCTATATATTTCAGAATTCGCACACCTCTGGAGCAACTAGGGTTTAGGTGTCTTCTTCAGGGACACTGTGGGAATCGAACCGGGTTCCCCACACCAAAGACGTGTCATATCCCCTGCACCATCACCACCATATTCTTGCATGTAAATCAGTAAACTGTGTGTGTATTTCAACCAAAACTCGAGTTGTGATGGTTTGAAAAAGTAAAAAGACGACCCAAAATGTTTTTTTCATAGATTTTTATTTTATTTATGTCAACTTTGAATGACGTTTATTTTACGATGCTAAAATTATTGTTTATTTACATAGAGTTTGGTGGCTTTAGCAAACGTAATTCTGTAGATGTTTTTATCTTCAAAAAAGGTTCTTACTCTTTAACAGAAACATTAACCTCCTTGGAAATCCTTAGAATGTTAATCTGAGTCTGTTGGACAATTGCCCTATTAGCTTACATTGTAGCTTGTTTTGCAGTTATTTTCTTTAATGCTGGACCAATTTCAAAGATTTGTGTTCCAATTAGGAAAATAGGGTCCAGGTTGTAAAAAATGGTAGTTACCTTTAACCTTTCTAAGTGTAAATTGAGACATTACATTGTGTTAGTATACCGAGTGATGTTACATTAAGGTCAATCTGTTGTTGCTCGGTGGGCTTGAGTTGGCCATTTTTATAGCATTCAGTACCTTTTGAGGTTATTCTGGAGAATATTCAATCTAGACAGTATTTGTCATTGTCTTGGATTGTTGCTATAATATTGAACATTTGCATCAGGATTGACTCACAATCACGATTGAATTTTGGAATTGATTGACATCCATGATTTTTTTTAAATTAAACGTGCAATCAAATAACTCAAAGACTAAGTTTGTTGTTTTACCTGGGGGTCCAGTTAGTCCTGGCTTGCCCTCTGTGCCTGGAGGGCCCACCCTCCCTTGTGGTCCTACGGGACCCTGGGCTCCACGCTCGCCTCTGTCTCCACGGGGGCCCGGTGGACCAGGTGGACCTGGGGCAGGAGAATATCTAATGAGACATCACAGCTGGGCAACACAATCTTAAAAAACCTTTTTAACAGTTATAGTTACAAAAACATGCACAGTAAGCCAAGAATGCTGAGACGTTGAACCTGGTGTGCCTCAGGATGGGCCTTTCACCCCCATGTTTCCTGAAACTCCTCTTTCTGACACATTGCAGACTTTCCAAATGCTTTTTAAGTGAATGCTTGTCAGGATGACAGCCTGGATTCTTTCTTTGGGGTCTTTTCGCCTCCCTTTCCACAGAGTGCTATCTCTTATCCAAAAGTCAAATCCCATGCCCCTCGGTCCTCTACAGTGGGGGAGTCTACTCAAGTACTGTACATAAGTGCAGATGTTGAGGTACTTGTACTTTACTTGAGTCTTTTCTTTCCATGCCACATTTGTACTTCTCCATAAAAGTGTATTGACACAGCCCTAATTTGTGAAGTGTAGTATTAGTGCTTTTACTTAAAGTGGATTTTAGTTTGGCTTGATTCTAGCCGCTGCGTTGGTCAAACTGCTAGTGTTTTTACCACACCTGCTTTAATTAAAGGGCTTTAATTTACGATGCTGTAATGGCCACTGTCAGGGCTTTGAATTAAAACCCGGCAAATGCGGGTAAAAATTAACTTCGGCGGGTAACATTTCAAAGTTATTAGCCAATTTGCATTTAACTAGATCCCTATGGGTTTCATATCTAAATGTTCGGAACCAACTCAGCTTTCTGTATAGTGACACCCCAAATTGTTCCAGACAAATATATAAAGAGATAATTTGACCCTAAAGTGGAAATATTTCTCAAATCTCTTGTGAAAACATACCTTTGTTTTGGTGCTTGAAATTAGTTTACAAAAGTCTCGGGTTAACAAAAGTAGCATAAAATATGAATAAAATAGTAAATAAATGTCTAAAATAACATTTTGTAATATGGCGTTTTGAGTAGGAGTGTTGTCAAACATTGCTTGAACTCAACGGTGAGTAAAGGATCTGGTCCTCTGCCACTCACCCACAAAGTCCTGTTCCACAAAACTGTGGAACTCATTGACCAAGTCCAGCACTGAAGAGTTAAGTGTGTGTATGTCGGAGTGGACATTCTCCAGCTGGACGGTCTGGATATTGTGGATGAGGTCTCGGTGAGACAGCACCGTGACGTTGAGTCCATTGACGCAGCTCCAGAGCCCAGACACATGTCGGTTGAGGCCCTCCCTGATCCTGTCCAGGCTGTCTGAGAACGAGTCCAAGTGTTGGCACACTCCCTCCAGCTTGGAGAGTCTTCTCTCCAGGCCGTCGCCGGACCGCCGGCACTCCCCCACCTCCGTCACATAGTTACTCCGGATGATCTGGATCTCTTTTCGCAAATCGCCGAATTGAATCTCCGAGTCATCGACATGCTCTGTCAGCTCCTTCTGCAAATTGTCCACCTTGGAGAGAAAGTAGAGAATGTAGACACTTGTCAGACAATGTAGAGTAGATAATGTAGAGACTTGTTAATGTGTGTATTTTGGATGACAAAGTTCTACCACAAATATATTATATTATGTAAATACATTTTTTACATCTTTGATTTTTTTCCCTATGGTATCTTATACACACAGAAATATGTAAGTTTATTATCTGAGAAATGTCTGTCAAGAACACTCAAATGTTTGTAATATGCTCAACTATTTTCCTAACTAGAATAACATTATGTGAAAACTTTGTTTGCCAAGATGACCACAGGGCATGTTTGATTGACATAGTGTTGTTTTTAAAGTCCATAAATAATAAATGTTTCAATATGTAGTTTATTATAACATCATGAGCAAAATTACCATCAATAATATCATCATGGTTACTTGATCTTTCATGTTTAATTCTCCGTATTAGTACAGTGCCTCCCAACCTGGGGCTCGGGACCCCCTAAGGGGCAGTTATGAGATATTCGACAAGGAACATGGGGGTAAATGATAATATGCAACACATTGTCTCTGGGGTTTTCTTTTTCAGTGTGCAATTCTTCCACTAAAACCTTTGCTTTAATACTCTAAGTAAATGTTCCTGATGATACTTACATACTTAAGTCACATTTTGGTATGGTACTAATTATCAAAAAGAGAGATAATGTTCTGACACAGCTTTTAGAGGTTAAATAGATGTGTACTACTTTCGCATAGCCAGACCTTCCTCCACAGCTCTGAGGAGGAGGGTCTGGGCTAGTTCCCACAGCATTCTGGGATGGGACAAAAACATGCTCTAGTTTATTGGCATTTCTTTAAACCAATCTGGATTTAACCTGCAGAGATTTGATGACCAGGTAACCGTAGTCCTCAGAAATCCACCAGAGGTTAGAACGCAAACACAAAGGAAGCGGACATCCGGCTGATAAAAACTGTTCTCCAGAAGATCTTCCGGTGAAACGTCGTGGATATAGACTCGTTGTGTACCTTACCTCAGAGATGAGATCGTCCTTGGTGTTGGTCAGATCCGTCAGCGTGTTGCCATGCGTCTGTACAGTCCTTCCCAGTCCCTTCAGAGTCTCATTGATGGAGTTACATGTGACCATGACTCCGGCCAGTTCTCCTTGGATGGACTTCAGCTCCCCTCCTAATTTCCCACTATGGACGCCATGGCCATCCAGGCGTTTCTTCAGATCGTTGATGTTGGTTTTACACTGTCCGGTACACTCCTCCACTTCCTCTCGTAGTCGGCCCACCTCCTCCTGAAGGTTGGAGCACACCTGAGAGCACACCGATTCTCCTGAGTCCACCTTCCTCCTCAGATCGGTGAGCTCCGCCTGGCACCTGCTGAGGCTGCTGTTGGTGGAGTTGGTGAGCGAGTGCAAGTTGTCCTCTACTCTCCGGCAAATATAACAGTCCTGGACATCACGGCCCAAGGTTTCCACCTCGGTGACTATCCGGTTGAAATGCTCCCCGCTCTCCCCCGTCACATCTAGTATTTTTTTGACGTTTTCTGCTAGGTTGATCACTCGGTCGGTCAGCGAGTCCCCAGACACGGACAAATCATCCAACCGCGTGTTAAACTTCTGGATGTCCTCTTCGTTGGCCACGACTCTCCACTCTAACGTTTTCACGGTGTCATCCGTCTTACGGCCCTGTCCGTTGGGCCCGCAGGTCTCATGGCACATGTTTGTGGTCGATGTCAGCCTCTTGTCCAGGACGGATGTGATGTTCTCCAGCTGGCTCAGACGCCGACTGTGGTCGGTGACCGTGTCTCCTAACACGGCCACGTCCAGCTCTATCTTGCCGACCTCGAAGCCGTGCTCGTCCAGCCGACTGAGGACCATGTTGCGCAGCTGCGTGATGTCTCTCTGGACGCTGTCCTTCACGTTGTTGCCCGTGTTGGTGCACCTCTGCTCTGTCTTTCTCACCGTGTTGTTCACCCTTTTCTCCAGCTCTCTCAGTCTGCCGTTCAGCTTGTCCTCCGTCACTCTTCCCTTTCCTCCGCCCGTCCCATCCAGCTCCTTATCCAGCCGCCCTTTAATGGTGTCCCACTTGTTAGCCGTGGAGGTGACCCGGACGTCCACATCCGTCAGCCTCTTCTCCAGCTCGGTGACGCTGTTGCAGCAGGCCTGGGAGCGCTGGGTCTCGCTGCGGGAGATGTCCAGGCTCTGCCTCAGGTGCTGGTCCATGGAGCCAATCCGCTTCTCCAGGGCTTGGATCCGCTCCCGGTCCTCTTGCTGCTGGCGCCTCAGGTCCTCCACACCAGCCTGCAGGGGAACAGGGATTACCAGGTGCTACTTGTATAGTTTGTATCAATTACAAAAACATAATTATGTATTATGTTGGCAATGTATCTGCAGTCCAAATTGTAAATGTATCTTGCGCTCTATGCTTTTTCCGAGTACACCCCCGTTTTCCTTTTAAAGCTTTCCTTCTTTGTAAAGTGTCACATGCTCTTTACGCCTTTTGTGGAAAGTAGTTTCTCTCATAAATGGACTTTATGAACACTGACACGTAGGTGTAGTTTTCATCCATGAACAGCAACATGATAATTTAAAAAAAGATGCCAAACAAGTGGGAGCAACAGGGGGTGGCGGTACTTTGGTAGGTAGCAGTTTGGGGCCTTTTATGTGTGTGTGCCCAGGGGCCCAGGATTGTGCTTGCACAGAAGACAAATAAAAAGTCAATTAAAGATTTTGCATCCTAACCCTCTATTTCTTCAAACCGCTGGAATATTGTGTTTGGCCTTGTTGCCATTTTCTTTTTTCTTTTACGGCTCAATCATTCTTTTTGTTGCAGTATTGTTGTTGTTGTTGTTGTTGTTGTTGTTAGTGCAGTGGTTTATGTGGAAATGTAATTTTCTTGTTTTACTGCTTGGATGTGGCTAATATTGTATAACGGCTTTAGGCTGCAAATCCCATACAGAAGCCAACAGGGAAGAAAGTAAAGACATACTGTAGGCACTGCAACTAGCAATCACACAGGGTGACCTTCCAAATGGCTCTAACAAAGTAGAATATTGACTTATTGATCTTTACCTGGCAGGCGGAGCAGGACAGAGTCACCCTTCTCTCCAGCTCGGTCAGAATCTCCTCCTTCAGCGTGGTCAGCTGGTTCCCCCCTCCTGTTACCAGGTGGTTGTTGATGTTGAGCATGGTCTGGTCGTGGACCTGCACAAGCACATGTCCACACAGTACTGTCAAATGGTCTATCCTTCTATCCTTACAGTAATATAAATTTAAAGACTTTAAAAAAACTAAAAGAACAATGAATCAATCAAAATACTAGGGGAAATTGTGTCGTTACATAGGCCTTAGCTCCAAGCTGGAGCAGAAGTTATAAGAACAACAGAAACAAGCAATTAAGTAGAATAAGAAATATGTATGTACAAATATCTGCAGTACATTACAGTACAATGAGTAGCTTAAGCACATATGTAAAAATAGCAATATGAGTGGGCTAGTTCTGATTTAGTGCTTCACTACATGAATTGGCATGGAATGATTTAATTGTGCAGCTCCTCTAGACTTCCTGAAGGGATCAATCTCTGATAGAGAAACGAGTCGTTTCCTGGGGTTGTGACAGTCAAAAAAAAAGAAAGAAAGAAAAGACGTATCCACTGATTTACAGACGCCTCTTTTAACATGCAAGTCTATTGGAAAAGGTCTTTGGGGGACAGATCACGTGACATTGCAGATCAATTTGCTTTAAGGCGTGGCGGTGGCAAATCATCAGCGTTGTTACAACTTAGCTTAAAAACTAATTACGAGTTACTAGCATTAGTTAAGGCTGGTCGTTGCACTCTGTGGCTGAAAACAATACTTTAGTGTGAATATGGCCAACATATTTTCACATGTAATTTAATATACTATGTGTTTATTTCCACCCAAACTAGATTTGTTATGGTTGGAAAAGTGGAGAGACGACCCTAAACATATTTTCATAGTTTTATTTAGTTTTTGTCAACTTTGAATGAAGTATGTTTTACACTGCTACAATAAAAAAAAAGCACTTTAGTGAAGGCAAATACAACATGGACAATTGTCCTGTTTCTCTGCTGTCGACTGCAGCCATCTCGCTTAATACTGGACCAATGTCAAAGGTCGTTGTTCCCATCAGTCACTTAGACACAAAAACATTGGAAAGTTTTCATCCAATCCTGTTTGAAAAAAACCAAAACGGTAGTTACCCTTTGATCTTAAGCATGTCGTCGTAAAAGTCAACCACCACTGTGTCGGGGACGTTCCTGAGGCAGATGTGAGACTATTCAAATGTTAATATAAAGATTGGGACGGAGGATCCTCTGGAGGAATGTCTCCTCCAGGCACTGCTCACTAGTGCCCCCCCCCCCCCGAAATGCCATTCAACCCAAACAGACAGGGTTTACCTGTGTTCTGTTGTAGAGCTGGTCCAGCTTGGTCTGGATGCTGTTGATGGTCTCCTTCATGTGTGGCTGAGCTGAATCAGCAGGGGCAGCCCCCCCATTCAGACCAGGCCTATACAGGAGAAGAGTTGAGATTTGTTTGATATTTCAAATAGTCTATGACATCAAAGTGGAGCATGAAAGACAAAATTACCAAATAGAAAATGTATCATGTACACAGATAAGTGTGGAGAGGGAACGCATTGTCATGAACGGGTTTATATGATGTCGTACAAAAACTTATGCACAACTATTTGTATTTTATCTTACAAAATTAGGCGACAGAGCTGGGCACGTAACGACCAGTCACATGACAATTAGGGTTAGCCTTTTTAAGATTATTTTAGGGCTTTATTAGACAGGACACCTTGAGACGCATGGAATTTACTTGATTCTGCCTGTGCACAGTTTAAGTCAAAGGACACATTATGTGTATTTATCCAGCATCCCATTACACTCTTAATGAGGATTAACTATTTATATCTTGCTATCCTACCGACATGTACCGACAACGTATATATGCTAAAAAACAACAACAACATATCCTCTCTTTAAACTGAGCTGCTGAAATAAACCTGGCCTGATAAGCAGTGTGCTACTCATTCCACAGTGTACTGTGAATACCAAATCTGGGTTTCTGGATTGGAAACAGGATTTTGGATGAAATAAAACACAATGTTCTCCAAACGAGCTTCACGTACAGCCTCTGGTTCATGCCATGGATGGTGGTCTGCATGTTATGCAGGTCTTTGCTAAGACCACGAATGGTTTCCTCCAGCTGTCTGATCTTCTCAGAGTCACCTGGAAACAAAAAATAATAGGCAGTATAAGAGAGGTAATGTGGAGTTTAACTCTTGGGTGGGGGGGGGGGGGTTGATGCATAGACTGTATCAGTGAAGCCAAAAGATCTAGCTTGCCCCGTGGTGGCTGGTTGTAGCATAGGTCATAACCCCCCCCCTCTATGTGAATGGGTGGGACATGGGCCAAACAAAGAAATTAAAGTACATATCACGTAAAATTGTATTCAAAGGTGGTTTGTTTGGTTGGTTTCTGTGATTTTAGGCACTGATTGATTTTAGGTATTGATTGATTGATTGATTGATTGATACTTCGGACTGACAAAATACATGCATGTTACGTTTTGATATTTCACAAAATGAATGCATCCATCCTGACAACATGAAACCATTTTTGAGGTAGATGCCATCTGGATTTCATGGAGCCTTCTCTACGGTCTCTACCTCCTCCTCTCTGTCCGCCGTCTGGGTTGTAGCCCGTCTGCGTGACGCGGGGTCGCCCTCCATTGACCTGGGTGTCAGTGGTTCCCTTCGGCCCATCGTGGCAGTCTTCCCCGGAGTAACCATGGCAGCATTTCCACTCCATTTCTGTCACCATCTTGTAAGCTACCTTATACCGTGGCCTCCTGAATGTCCGGTAGCTGAGGATGAAATGGAAGATTCATGTATATATACCTTTCATCTGGACTTTAATTAGTTCTGATTTGACAAAGACACTTATAAAATGGACTCATGACTTCATTTTTTTTCAAAGCCTGTGAAACGGCTATTCCAGACTGAAATATCTTGCACAATGTACCTGACATAGCTAAAGTGAACATGGTAGACATTCTAATAAGACAAACTATTTCTCAGACAAACTCCACCCCCCCCCCCACCCCCCAGTCCAGCTTGTATTTACATTCATAAAAGTGCTCGTTTTGCTGCTGACAGACTCAGATTAATATTCTAAGTGTCTGACAACATTATGGAAAGGCTTTCTAAGGAGGTTGACCTTTCTGTTAAGGATTAAGATCCTTTTTTAAAACAAAAAAGTGTGTTTGCTAAACCCACCAGACTCCATGTAAATTATTAGTAATTTCAGGTCGCTCCCTGGTAGCTGGCTGCAGTATATGTCATAAACCCCGCCCCCTCTACATGCACCGAGCCTTGAAAAAATCAAAGTAGCCTACGTGTCAAAAACATTTTTCCCAAAGACTTTCTGTCATTTTAGGTAGTTCTGATCACTCTGTTTGTTCAGGTGCTCACTTTTCTGATAAGGTTTTCATTAGTTATTTGATGCTATAAAACTGGTTAAAACGTCATGACTCTGGCTCCGAAATTACACGATGGAGGCGCCCGTATCTGGGATAGATATATATTTTTTTTTTTACACTGAGAGAAAGTGGAAATGCATTGTCCTTCTTCTTTTACAGTCTATGGTTAGCATATTTATGTTAGCATTAAGCTATTAGTACAGCCTCATAGAGCTGCTCTCGTTGATTCTTGTCTTCAGACTGGTTTGGGACTTAAAACAAGCAGACCTGTGCCAGACCAGGACATTGAGACTTATAATGTGTAGTGAGATCCTGGTAACTAAGTCAAGGACCCATAGCGGCCCCTGAGCCATGTATTGAATACCAACGGTGTACACTGTTGATATTAATGTGCAATGAGTCATTGGATGTCTGGGAAATAACTCCAAATCATAAGAGTGCTTTGTAAACTTTCAAATGTTATTTCTGTCCCATTTTCCAAAAGAAATCCGGCCAGCAAGGGAAGAACAATGTTTTTCCCTCAAAGACGATTCAACTGAATAAATATATATGGATGTTTTACTTGGATATCTCCTTTTGTAGTTTTATCATTATTTGTGTCATGTACCTCTGTGCCTGAAGAGACTCCCTGTTACAGTAAGAGTGCAATAAATAGCGCAGAATTGGCCGGATGTCTCACTACAGATGTACGGCAGCGTGACAGGAGAATTAACGAGCACTGACTGGGAACGTTTAGCAGGCTTCTCTCTTCTTAATGCCAACCCACAAACATCACTGTAGGTATGGCAGAGGCTTTTCCGCGCCATAGTAAAGACTTCATCTTCCAGCTCTCTCTCTGAGAGCGTGAGAAAAAGGGATCCACATACTCCGATGAAAAAAAACAAAAACTAGGACCTGGAGAGGTGGCAGGAGGAGGGGAGGAGTTGGTCAAGCTGGAGAAAGAGCATGAAAGTAGGAGAGTAAGAAGAAGAGATTGTTTTTACGGGGTAGGAGACTAGACTGCGGTGCCTGGAACCCCTGCCTGCTTCATTCTCAGCATAGCCCAGGTTTAGGCCAAGGCCCCTGGCAGGCATGGGGATCAGGCAGCCAGGCCAGGGTCAGACAACATGCTGAAAACTTCAAAAGAGGAGCTCAGAATTCATTTGGCCTCACATACACAACAACCACATTCGGGAATTTATTCAAACATATCTTTAGTCAATCTGCTCCAATATTTGTAAAACTGGATGTTCCCAGATCTGCACCAGGCATAGAGACGGAGCGCATATTAGGACCATGTTCAACAAAGGAGCCTGTAGCCAGCTAAAAACATCAGATTTAACCCGTTATCTACGTTTTAAATTTGAGAAATATGGCTTTCTTTGGATGGATGGTTGTATGGAACCCATACAATGATCTTCAGGTAAAATAAAGTATTACTTTCACTGAATTATGAATTCTAGTTTTTTTCTCAAATGTTTTGGTTTCAAAACATCATCCTTACTGAACTTTGACATTTACCTGTCTGGAATCTAAGTCTAAGTTTGGTGAGGCACATATGCATTTGCCCTACGGACTGAGCTCCGGCCCCCCCCCCCCAAACAGACAACTTCGGTAAATATTACCAATAACTAGAGGCCACCAGGTAATACTAATCCCGTGTGGATAGGGCTTAAGACTCCAGAAACAGAGAAGAAGAATCAGGGAGGATATTAAATAGAAGAGAGGGCGGAGATACTTACGCAACGCGGGGACACTGGCCCCAGGTACAGCGCTGATAGTCTGGTTTGATGTACGTCTCCACCCCATCCTCCATCACACAGCTAACAGTGCGAGTCACCACATAAGCACACCAGTTCCTAGGAAAGCACACACACAAGCCGGCAAGAGGAAAAGACAAATGAATGACTGTGTGATGACTGGTGGTTAACTGGAGGTTTAGAGACAGGCGTTGACACAAACACAGCAGACTCTTACACACTCTCAGTAAACACTGCTGCCGTTGTTACCAAAGAAAAATACAAAAATAATAATAATCCAAAAAGCCGGTCGCTTGTTTGTCTCTAAGGCTCCACTGTGAGATCAGTATCTCAAACACCGGGCTGATATTATTCTGTCCAACATTCGAGAGAGATTGTCCGCTGGTACAAATGTCAGATCAGTTTGGGATAACTGCATGCTTTTAACAATGGCTGCCATTGTATAGCTTCCCAACTCTGCACCAAGCAACCCACACAAAGACACACACACACACAAACACACACACTGCATATCCATGTCAAATAACTATCATTGGTTATATTCATTCCACACAGCTGGAAAATTAACATGGAGCTAAAAGTGGCTTTACATTACATTAATTCTTTTGTATTACAGGTAAGATACTGTATATAGTTTATGGTTGAACACTGCGTTCATGCAGGAGGTTTAACTCATACTCTCATTCGGATTTACACCTGGATTCATTCATTTTGTGGCCATATAGGTTGATGTATTGAAAAGGTTTTTACACATCCAGCAGACACGGAGCCACATTAACTTTTCTATGGAGTTGTGTTTCCGACCTTTTGGCGACTGGAAGTGGAATATTTGAGTACTTTGAGTCACTCTCCTCCAACTCCCCAGAGAAATATCTAGTTCATAGCTGCCAAAAGTTCCACTATGTCCACCAGAGAATCACTAACTAGTCTGCAAATGTCCGTCCCCAAGTGTACCAGCTGCCTGCTGAGCCTGAAATATAATAAAAAACATATAGACCATAGCCGCTTTAATTCATGTTTGAACTTAATCCTATTTTTAACCCTTCCTCAAATACTAATTTCAAATAGTCCCTGTGAAGTGGAGGCTGTCCAAAAGGATTCCAGATTCCCAAATATGTCCTCATAGACAATGTCTTTAAAGTCAAACTCAAAGAGA